>NC_058405.1:58472219-58497942 GCF_002201575.2 Neomonachus schauinslandi | reverse complement strand
GTGTGTGTGGTGTGTGTGTGGTGTGTGTGTGTGGTATGTGTGGTGTGTGTGTATGGTGTGTGTGGTGTGTGTGTGATGTGTGTGTGTGGTATATGTGGTGTGTGTGTATGGTGTGTGTGCTCTGTGTGTGTGGTGTGTGTGTGCTCTGTGTGTGTGGTGTGTGTTGGGAGAGGTGGCAGCAGGTACTCATTCTGACAGAGACTCTGTCATCTTCAATGCTAGCTTTCCAAGGTCACCCTGAATGTCAACATTCAAGTAGCAGAGGAGTAAAGACCCTGAAGGATTGTGACTGGGAATCTCAAGTTGGTGAACATTACTTCCACTCGCCTTCCTCTGGCTAAGGATTTAATTACCTTGCTGCATCTAACTGCAAAAAGTGGGTCAGAAATATAGTCTTTGGCTGGACGGTCACTTGTCAGTGACAACTTTAGACACTGGAAAAAAAGAGCGCAGATGTTCAATATACAGACAGCTGTGTTGATACAAATGGAAATCTTAAAATTTATGATTCCTGTTCCTGAGATACATGGGAGGCAATCTTTTCTTGAAAATTTAGTGCAATGTCTCCTAGGGCTTATTCCCAGTTAACCTAATTCTGTGAGGGGTTCTTAAAACAAAAATAAACAAGGGACGGCGGGGTGGCTCAGTTGGTTAAACATCTGCCCTCAGCTCAGGTCATGATCCCAGGGTCCTGGGATCGAGTCCCTCGTCGGGTTCTTTTCTTAGCTCCCTCTGCCTGCCCCTGCCCCTGCTTGTGCTCTCTCTCTCTGACAAATAAATAAATAAAACCTTTAAAAAAATAATATAAACAAGACAAAAGTTTTGTGGTCAGAAAGTTTAGGGAACCATGGCGTGCTTTAGCATCCTAAGGGGTATGAAAAGTTGTTAAGAAACTATTTTAGGGGCTCCTGGGTGGCTCAGTCGTTAAGCGTCTGCCTTCGGCTCAGGTCATGATCTCAGGGTCCTGGGATCGAGCCCCACATCGGGCTCCCTGCTCCACGGAGAGCCTGCTTCTCCCTCTCCCACTCCCCCTGCTTGTGTTCCCTCTCTCGCTGTGTCTCTCTCTGTCAAATAAATAAAATATTTAAAAAAAAAAGAAACTATTTTAATTTAATTTGGTATTTTTCACACTTACTTTACCACAGAGCACTTTGTTTTAGCAGCATGCATTGATAGCCTGAGGATCCAGAGTCATAGTTACTGTCGGTGATTGTCTTCTGCTTTGACAGGGTTGAGAAGCTATTGATATAGGTGGGTCCTTCCGCCCCCCCCCCTCCAAATGACCTGGACGATTGTAGGTTTGAGCTTGTCTGTCTTTTTCTTTTTTAAATTTGTGTTTGTGTTTCTACCGCTTCTATGTTGGATTATTAGGCTCTCCCTTTTACACAGCTAGTGTTCCTCTGTGCTTCTCCCATCCTGGTCCTCTCCTTGGCTTCTTCTAATATTCTTTGGGTCGAGAAAACAGTCATCAAGCTTGCCCAAATATATTAAAAATAAACTTCTATTAATGTACAGTTTATTGCACATAGACAATATTGTACTCTAAGTATGTAATATGATAAATATCATCATGATGGCCACCATATAACAATATATACATGTAGCAAAGTAACAGGATGTACCCCTTAAATTTACAGTGTTACATGTCAAATTTATCCAGTTTAAAACACAAACTTCTAAGCCTTACAATGACTGGAGATGTATTTCTTTTGTGCATGTTAATGTTCTTAAGTCAATATATTTTGTAAAATCTATTTTTGTTGTTTTGATGTTTCCTCCTGACTTCCTGTTTTTTTTCCTCTATTCTAGAAAGTGTCCTGAGAAGCTGAAGCAATACTGTTCTCACCTGGTCAATAGATCCAGTTTCACCATAGTAACCCAGCTGTACTCAAGACATAAGTCAACCAACCTCACCTCCAACAGCTCTTACCATTGATTCTTCCATAATTCCAATTTCCAAACAGGGAACACTTGCAATGCTAATTACATTTTAACAATGGTGACTCTTTTGATTCATCTCAGATTACTTAAAAGAATGGATTCTGAAAATACACAGTCACTCTTTCATCTGTTCTTCTTCATCTTCCCCAGCTGTGTCTAGAGCTGTGAGGTGTGAAAATGAAATGTTTTGTGGGTGATAACTTGTAGTTCTCTGCTTCCTTTTAATCTAGCCCAAGTTTTCTATACATCACAGGCTCGAAAAACAAACGTAGGGAAAAGAAGAAATGAGCTGTGTTTGTTTTAGGTATTTAATAGTTCTTTGTTGGTTTGCACGATGAAGGATGTCTAACCACTGTTATATATTTATAAAGAAAATCTCTTAAGAGTTGGAGAAACTATTTGATCCTGGGGGTGGGGAAGCCTGCTGGTACTCGCTGCTTCTGAGGAGGAGTGTGTATTTTAGGTCCCTACACATTGCACTGTCTATGATTGAAGAGTCTCAGATGACAGGAAGAGAAAGAAAAGCGTCTGTTCTTTTCTATCAGGTGTTCTTAGAAATGCCAGTTCATTTTTCTGAAGTATATATAGCACAAATTAACGAGAAAATGAGTCACCTCCAGCTCTGCGTGGGAACTGTGACACTATAGTAACACAACCTACTTTACGGTAGCTTGACAGCAACATCCTCTGAAGTTTTTTGGGTTACAACTGGTTTACCAACCTGAGAGAGCAAGCCTATGAAGAGGGCTTATATCTCAGCCGAATTTAGGGTTGTCAGAGTTAATCGGACACCTGTTTAAAAACAATGTATGATTGTAATTGTACTGAATGGTAATTCGGTATGAATGGTGCTCAGTCCCGTATAGGAGCCTGTTTTGTTATAGTCAAACCAAGCATTTCTAGAAAACTGGTGGGTGTCAGTTCCTTGAACCCCTGTCAAAGAGAACTGGAGTTAGATACTCATTAGACAGTGAAGATAAAATTTTATTTGAAAAAAACACCCAAAACTATTGCAATAGGGGAAAAGAGCTTCCAAAATAGAGCTGAGCTCAGTGCTGAGTATGGCATGGACAAGTGGGGATTTACAGCCAAGGAGCAGGCTGGGGTCTGGGGTCAGAATGGAAAATCACTAGGTAGAAGCTTCATTCTGATGCTGAGCGATGTTGAGCACTTTTTCATGTGTCTGTTGGCCATTTGGATGTCTTCTTTGGAAAAATGTCTGTTCATGTCTTCTGCCCATTTACGGAGAACAGGGAACCCTCCTACACTGTTGGTGGGACTGCAAGCTCGTGCAGCCACTCTGGAAAACAGTATGGAGGTTCCTCAGAAAGTTGAAAATAGAGCTACCATACAACCCAGCAATTGCACTACTGGGTATTTACCCCAAAGATACAAATGTAGGGATCTGAAGGGGTACGTGCACCCCGATGTTTATAGCAGCAATGTCCACAATAGCCAAACTGTGGAAAGAGCCAAGATGTCCATCGACAGATGAATGGATAAAGAAGATGTGATATATATATACAATGGAATATTATGCAGCCATCAAAAGGAATGAGATCTTGCCATTTGCAACGACGTGGATGGAACTGGAGGGTATTATGCTGAGTGAAATAAGTCAATCAGAGAAAGACATGTATCATATGACCTCACTGATATGAGGAATTCTTAATCTCAGCAAACAAACTGAGGGTTGCTGGAGTGGGGGGTGGGGTGGGAGGGATGGGGTGACTGGGTGATAGACACTGGGGAGGGTATGTGCTCTGGTAAGCCCTGTGAATTGTGCAAGACTGTTGAATCTCAAATCTGTACCTCTGAAATAAATAATGTAATATATGTTAAAAAAAAAAGAAGAAGATAGCAAGAGGGGAAGAATGAAGGGGGGGAAATCAGAGGGGGAGATGAACTATGAGAGACGATGGACTCTGAAAAACAAACTGAGGGTTCTAGAGGGGAGGGGGGTGGGAGGATGGGTTAGCCTGGTGATGGGTATTGAGGAGGGCACGTTCTGCATGGAGCACTGGGTGTTATGCACAAACAATGAATCATGGAACACTACATCTAAAACTAATGATGTAATGTATGGTGATTAACATAACAATAAAAATTAAAAAAAGAAGCTTCATTCTGGCTAGACCCACTTGATAAGATTCTTGCTGAAGGCAGGCCAGGGTGATTAGATACTGAGGATGCGGGATGAGGAATTTGACCAGATGTTGCTAAATGGACCTAGCAGGATTTTTGCTGCAACTGAGTGATGCACAGATAGATACAGAAGTTCAATGGTTGGGGCCTAGCTGAGATGAGGGTCTGAGGACGCTGACCAAATTTGGTGAGGAAGATCATCTTTGTTACCCCCTATGTCCCATCATCTTTCCCCTGTCCCAGTTCTCTTCTCTCCAAGCCACTTGCCCCATACCTGCTGACAGTCCCCAGTCTCTGCATCAATCCCAAGTCCAGGCAAAAGGAATCTCAAGGGTGGCAGATTGATTTCGGAGATGCCTGCTCTGCTTGATGAGCAGTGGCTACCAGCAGCTCTGAGCGAACAGTCTGGGTCTGGGCTTGTAGGACAGAACACCATGGGACAGGAAAAGAGCCTGCAGCCAGCATGCCTTGGGACAGGACATGATTTATGAAGCCTAAGATTTGTATCGTTTATGAAAATATATGACCATGCAAACAGGTTGCCAGGGCTTTGGAAGGGGTCCGTGCAAAGGAAAGTTCCTAAAGTTGAGCTTCCTGGTGAATCTCCCACTGATCAAGCCACAAACATTCTCACTCTGATCCAACACTCCAGATCTCAATGGTCCATTTTTCTTGCAACTACTCCAACTTTGTTTTCTTAATGTTAAAATTTTTATTTTATTTTTAAAAATTTATTTTTAAATGCCTGTATAATTAAAGTACAGTGTTATATTAGTTTCAAGTGTACAATATACTGATTCAACAATTCTATGCATTACTCAGTGCTATCATGACAAGTGTACTCTTAATCTCCACCTATTTCACCCATCCCCCCCCCGGCCCACCTCCCCTCCGGCAACCACCAGTTTCTTCTCTGTATTTAAGAGCATGTTTGTTTGTCTCTTTTTTTAGTTTGTTCATTTGTTTTTTTCCTAAACTCCTCATATGACTGAAATCATAGAGTATTTGAGACTACTCCAACTTTTCAATATTATTCCCTTTATGGCTAATGCATCTTGTGCCCAACTTAAGAAATTTTTGCCTATCAAGACTAGATCTTTCTATATTTTCTTATAAAAGCTAAACAGTTGGACACTTAGATCTATAACTCATCTGGAATTGATTTTTTTGTATTGTGTGATACAACATAGTAGATAGTAATCAAGATTCGCTTTTTTTTCCATATGGATATCCAATTTTCCCAGTACCATTTTTTTTTAAAATGAAAAGTCCTTTTTTGAACCGCAGTACAGAATCATCTTTATTTTATTAGGTAACTTATGTTTCTGGATTCTATTCTTCCATTGGTCTATCTATTTGTTTATCCTTGGACCAATATTTCATGGTTTCAATTACTAGAACTTTAAAAATAAGTCTTGATATTTGTTAGTATAAGTACTCTAGCTTTTGTTCCTTTTCAAGATTATCATTTTTTTTACATTTCCATATTGATTTTAGAATCAGTTTGTCAATTTACGTGTGCACACACGTACATACACACACACACACACAGCTCCTACAGGAATTGAGATTGGGATTATCTTAAATATATAGATAAATTTGGGGGAGAGTTGGCATAGTAACAATTTCAATTCATAATTGAATTGAATTCAACTTAATATATCATATTTCAAAGAGATATCTTACTATTTTGACTTAGACCTTTTAAAATTTCTCTCAACAATGTTTTTTAGTTTTCAATCACATATATTATATACATCTTTGGATGGATTCCAAGTATTTGATATATATATATGATGCTACTGTAAAAAGTTTTGTTTTAATAATATTTTTCCTTTTTTGGTGATATATAGAAGTACAATTGATTTTTATATATTAACTTTTAAATATGTAACTTTGTTAAATTAACATATTTTTTTCTAATAATTTGTGGATTCTTTTGGATTTTATATGTGCACACTCGTGTCCTCTAACAGTAATGTTGTATTTCTATCTTTACGTAACTTTTGCCTTTTATTTATTTATTTATTTTTTGTATTTTACTGACTAGGACCTCAAGAAAAATGTTGAGTCACCTTTCTTTCATTCCCAAATAGAGGAGGAAAACTTTCAATAATCTATTGTTTAATTTTATGTTTGATGTAGGATTTTTGTAGATATTCTTTATCAAAGAAAGTTTATTTTATTCCTAGTTTGTTAACACTTTCATCCCAAACAGGCATTGATTGTGTCAAATGCCTTTTCCACATCTATCAAAATGATCATAATTTGTTTGTTTTAATCTGTAAATATTATGAACTACGTTGATTAATTTTAAAATGTTAAACAACCCTGGCATTCTAGGAATAGACTCTGCTCGTTTGTGATATACCACCTTTGTATGTATCACTAGATTCTCCTAGCTAATATTTTGTTTAGGATTTTTGGATCTATATTATGAGAGTAAGTGGTTTTTCAGTCCTGTCAGGTTTAATTAATTAATTAATTAATTAACTTACTTATTTATTATGTTTTTATTTAATAACACTTAATAATAATTAACTTAATAATAACTTAATTATTATTAAGTTAGCCACCATATAGTACATGGTAAGTTTTTGTTGTAGTGTTAGGCAATTTGTCAGGTTTTAGAATCAAGTTATGCTGCCTCATAAAAATGTCCCTTTCTTTTTTTTTTAACATATAATGTATTATTTGTTTCAGAGGTACAGATGTGTGATTCAACAGTCTTACACAATTCACAGCACTCACCATAGCACATACCCTCCCCAATGTCTATCACCCAGCCACCCCAACCCTCCTACCCCCACCACTCCAGCAACCCTCAGTTTGTTTCCTGAGATTAAGAATTCCTCCTATCAGTGAGATCATATGATACTTGTCTTTCTCTGATTGACTTATTTTGCTCAGCATAATACCCTCTAGTTCCAACCATGTTGTTGCAAATGGCAAGATATTTGATATTTAATCTTGCTGCCTATAAGCTTTGTGATACTGGGCAAGGCATTTAACCTCTCTGAGGGTCTGTGCCCCGTTTCCAGAATACAGGTGATTATTTCTCTATAGTGTTAGAAGATCTAAATGACCACAGGCATGTGAATATCCTTTGAAATTTGTAAAACTCACTGCCTTGGTGGGGTATATTGTGAGCATCTCTACTGTTTCTGCTGTAAGCTCTGACTCAGCCCTCGTAGGATCCCAGGCCGATTGACAGTTGCCTAAAGCTTATTTGTCTCCCTAGTACCCAGTGGTGTTCCTTCAGGGTAGGTGCTACTATCAGTATTGCCCATGTTGAAAAGATAATCCGCTTCATTTAGAGTTGACTGTAACAAAACTGATGGATTTGAGGTTTATATTCTTTCATGTCTTCTGCCCACATTTGCTCCAGGTCCTAAGGAGATGTTAAATGAACATAAATCTGGGTAACTATTAGGAAGAGGAAGGAAAGTAAGAGTCTACACAGCTGAGGTTGCAGGTAATTGGCTCCCCAGCTATTGAAGGTTAAGTATGGTGACTCATCAAAGCAAAATATTCTTCCTAAGGGTCTTTATCATCCACATTTAACCTGATTTGCTCTATGCGGCAGAGAACATAAAGACCTCACGAAGCTGACATCTTAAAAAGCTTTTAGAAAGTAATGAATCAAAGATTCAAGAATCTCTTCAAATTTAACATTCACTTCAAATTCAACATTCTTTTGCTTTTATTTTTTCTTATGATCAAATTCCTGATTTTAGAGAAAGATCTCTTTTTTTTATTCCTATATACTTTATCTTCAGTCATAACAAATTCTCTCAAGATTTTTGGAAGCCTTTAAACATCTACTACCCTACAAAGGTAGATAAGACTTCCAACTGTTTTCTTTTCTTTTTCTTCTTCTTTTTTAAAGATTTATTCATTCAAGTCAAGGTGACAATTTTACCAAAAGGGTTTTAGCCATACAACGCTAACAAGGACATATTTCATATAAGCTCAACATTTTCTTTCAGCCAACTATATAAAGTACTACTTAGAATCATTAAATTGTATCTAGGAATAAATGTTTTAGGAGCTGTAAAAAGTTCCTTCACCCAGTAATTCCATTTCCGGTAAACAATCTTAGGAAAGTAATGTGAGAGATGGCATTTCTTATAATAGTGAAAAATGGGAAAAACTCAAAGTTCCAACTTTAGGGAGATGATTAAATAAATTATTACTTACTGAATAATTTGCAGCCATTAAAGATGGTAATTTAAAAAATATATGGAAAAATGCTGGCTAACATAATATTCAGTGAACACCCATGTATACATATTTTAATACCACAGGCATCCCACTTAGAAAATACCATATGTCTATAGAAAGGAAACCCACCAATATATTAACCAGGTTACCTATGGGTGATGGAAATATATGTAAGATTCGTTTTTGCTTCAATTCTTTTGTATTTTCCAAAGGTTCTACAACGGGAACATTTACATTTCATAACAGAAAAAGTATTACTTTAAATATGCCTAACACAACATTTACAGTTATTCTCTGCAAAATTTTTACATTAGGGTAAAACATTGAAAGCATTATATTTCTAATGACTTCAAAGAATAAAAATAAAGAACTTGGGCAGCAGAGTTCAATAGTCTTTAACCTGCCTTTAACCTTTCTACACATGTTTATTTCCTTGGTTTTGTAGGTCCATTTGACTGGGCAGACAACAGACTTTCTGGAAGAGTTTCTGAAATCCTTCAGACTAGTAAAGTATTTTTGGTGGTCTCCTTCATTGGGTCCTGCTTAATCACAAATACAGGCTGGGGTTGTGGGTGGGGTGGGCAGAAAGAACGGATGACCCCATTTAATGCAAAGTTTAGTGTGGTTATGGTGATGGGTAGGTCGTGGATTTCGATCCCAGCCAGGTCTATCAGTAACTGTTACCTCCCTTATATGGATTATCTGACATTACTGAGGTTAGCATGATGCCTGGCCCCATAGTTAGCACTCAGTAAAAATTAGCTCTCACTGAACTTCAAAAGAAGGAGAACGCTTTCATCAACTCTGCAGGCATAAGTTAGAACAATCTCAGCAGGTGTAGTCAACTGGCTGCCTTCTTGGTAGGAAGGAAGCAATTAACAGGCTGAGTCTTGTGTTTTGTTGTTGTTGGGGGTGGGGAGGAGGGGAGGATTCAAAAAAAACCCCAAAAGGGCTATATCAGGGGAACAGAGTTGGAGGCAGCAGATCAAATTTGCTAGAGAGGGTTTAATTTTGGAGGGGTAGGTTGGGGACAGACGCAGAGTGACCTGTCTTCGGAGCGGCCGATTGGGGTGTGTGAGAGCTGTTATTACTCCCGGACCCCCCCAGACACCTCAGCCCAACGGACAAGGAGAGGAGGCCATCATGACTCCTGTCACTGTCACCTCCCTTCCAGCACAATGGTCAAATGCCTCCTTCCCCTGAACCTGCAACCCAGGGAGGATGAGGAATAAATAGTTCTGGACACATTGATGAACCGTTTAACAATCAGTATAATGAACAATTTGAACCATTGCATTGGTTCAAACAGGTACTCACATGTACGCAGGGAAAATGAGGCAGGGAGAAGTGCCCAGGGTGGTAGAAAAATCAAGAATTTGACATTTGGGGCTTTGAATTACTTAGAAAGAAGTTAGTTCTGTGAATGGTTTGTAAGAGAGGATCCTTGTCCTGTTAGATGAGGACATGTGAATTAAAAAGAAAAGCAAGATGCTTTGGTATTGCAAGATTGGTGAGTGATTCCTAGAGAAACACAGACAGAATTTCCCTTTCAAAGACCTCTGGGTGGTTCCCCTGGTTCTCAGAAGACTTGAGTGGCAGAATGAAGATAAAATCATTTCCAATCCTCTACTACCTGACTGGCAGCTCAACCCAAGAGGAGAAAGTTGGTCAGCTCAAAGCCCCCATTTGCCTTGGCCCGAGAGGGGTGGGGGTAGCCTGGGCTGACTTTAAACAGCCTCTCTTGCAGTTGCCAGGCACCGATTCTCGTTGTCCAATCTGCATTTAGATGTAGTATCTTTCTACTTCTGGTAAATATGACTTGTTTTTTCAGTAAGAATCCAACATCCTGGCCCAGGATAATCACCCAGAAGTCAGGCCTCTGATGGAAGTGATGGAAAAATGGTAGAGGAGGGAAGGCGCCTTCACTTAGAGAAAACATCTTCTTTCTGTGGTCTGTAAATTTTGAGACAGTCATGGTCTCCCCATTCCTGCCTCCTGGATCTCCTACTGGCTCTTCCTTTCATCTAGAACTCTCCAGATTGTAATAAAATACCGTGCATTTGAAAAAAATGTATCCTACTGGAGACTAACTTCTTTGGGCTGTAAAGGCGTTTTTTTTTTTGTTTTTTGTTTTAGCTTTAGAGTCCTCTATTAAAATGCAAATATTCAAGGAAGGAGTAAAATCTGTGGTGTTTTTCAGCTAATAGCTTACCACCATCCCTTACTATCACTATGGCAAGCATTTACTGAGCCCTTTCTACCTACGTATTTATTTGTTTGTTTATTCATTTGTTCATCTGTTTATTTAAAGTTGGGTTTATTGAGGTATACTTTACACATGGTCAAATTTATGCTTTTCAGTGTACAGTTCCATGCCTTTGGAAAAAACATGGCGGTCATGTAACCAATGTCACAATCAAGCTATAGAACATTTCTATCACACCCAACAGTGTGATATCACACACCCATAGGCCTTTACCCTCCAACTCTAGGCCCTGGTGACCATGGACTTGGTTTTGCCTTTTCCAGCCCTTATTATTTACAAAAATAAAAGACCCTCTCCTCAAAAAATGACCCCAAACTGTATTCAGTTCTGTTTGCAATCTAGTTTATTAGCCATTTCCCTTGGGGAGGGTGTGTATAACCTTTCAGACTCATTTCCAGTTTTGGCAGCCAGCCAAGCCCTTGATCATTGGGAAGCCAGTGAATGTGAGCTAGGAAAAGAGGAAAGAGAACCAGGCAAGATGGCCATTTAGGTGGTGGTGGGGAGGGTGGGGATTGCTTTAAGAAGCCCTCATCTGGCTGCAAGACCTGAAGGTGGGTGAGTCCTAGAACACCTTTCAACAAGGCTTCTGTTTGCCTGCTCTTCCAAAAAGTAAATCCAGGTCAGAGGCAAACCGGAAACTCTGGGATGATTGCTTCCTGACTTTTCATCTTTTGACCTTCCCCTTTCCTCACTCAGTGTCATCTGCTTTGGGTGGCTGGCTGTGAAGGGTAAAGGACAGAGGAGACTAGAATTACTCTCATATTTCTGGCTTCAGCCACTGGGTAGGTGATGATGCCAGTAACAAGGGAGAAAAATGAGGGGAAATAATATTTCTTGCACTTCTACTATGTACCACGCATGCATGATTCCATTTAGTCCTCTCAGTAATCAGATGAGCCTCTAAGGGAGAGATCCCTGTCCCCGACGATGCCAGGAGTCCTGTTGCCCACACCCCTGATGCCCAGCATCCATTGATGATCATGAGCTTATCCTTTCACACCCTCCTAACCCCCTCTCTTTCCTTCACACTGCCTTGCCTTAATTCAACGTCATCATTTCTGGCCTGCATGTTTGCAATCATCTATTAGGATTCTCTCCATTCCAATCTGGTTCTAATTTATCCTCCTCATGGCTACCAAAGTTATTTTTCTCAAATGCAAATTGGGTCATACTTGTCCCCTGCTTAAATTCCCTCTGTGACTTTCCATCGTCCTCAGCACAAAAGTGCAACGGTAGCTCCTGGTAAACAAGGATCCTTGATCCAATGCAAGTTCCTCTCCTTACCTCCTCTGTTGTGCCCAGAAATCTGCTGGTGGCCCCAGGTGACCC
Source organism: Neomonachus schauinslandi (assembly GCF_002201575.2). NCBI lineage: Eukaryota > Metazoa > Chordata > Mammalia > Carnivora > Phocidae > Neomonachus > Neomonachus schauinslandi. The sequence continues at coordinate 58,486,037 of NC_058405.1, read as the reverse complement.
TGTTAGTTCATGCTAATCCTCTCTTCCTTGCCCTCTCCTAGCCATGCCCTGGGATGCACAGCATCTCCTGTTCTAGACAGAGCTCCAACATTAACACTTTCCGAGAAGTCTCTCCTGTTCCTTCACCAAAGGCAATCTTCACCTCTCCTTTCCTTGTTCTTCACTGTATCCTGACACTCTATCACAGTCCCTTCCAGAGTTTGTTGCACTAATGTGTTTACACCTCTGGTTGGTGAGTACTCTTTCCTTTGCCTTCCTGCACTGCAATTCTTAGTAAATGACAGTCTTATTTTAAATTATTATTTTCCACAACATGACTAACTCAGAGTTGAAATTTGAACCTAGAAAATTGGCTGATACCCAAACCCATGCTATTTCTACTGCACATTTGGGAAGAAAGAGGATTTTATTTTGGGATGTGTTGTATTTGAGATTCCTGGGGTCACTGAGGTGACTGTGTGTAGTAGGCAATTAGAAAGGAGAGTATGGAGCTCAGGAAGTTTTGGGTTAGATTTTCAGTAAATAATTCTGTTTGGTAGTCTCTAAACACTTACTTTTAGAGGCTCCTCTCCATGTCATATAAAAATATATCTAAATATTTTATGTGTAATATATTATTATTATTTTTTTATTTAAAGATTTTATTTATTTATTTGACAGAGAGAGAGACAGCTAGAGAGGGAACACAAGCAGGGGGAGTGGGAGAGGGAGAAGCAGGCTTCCCGCCGAGCAGGGAGCCCGATGCGGGGCTCGACCCCAGGACCCTGGAATCATGACCTGAGCCGAAGGCAGGCGCTCAACGACTGAGCCACCCAGGCGCCCCTATGTGCAATATATTATTACATAGTTAATCATATGAGTTAAATTGCAGATGACTATTTGGCATGATTTGCAGGCAGTTGATCAAACATTTCCTTTTTCACTTTTCCTTTCTTTCTTATTCTTTTTCTTCCTCCTTTCCTTTCTTTCTCAAATATTTCTTTGACCTTTGAAAAGATAGTGAACTTTCAGTATCCCTTTAGTACTTGTTGGGTAGAATAGCCCATGTGTAAGTGGCAGTTGAAGCCCTGACCCCAGAAGAACAAGGGATGGCTAGAGGTGGGGAGATTAAGCCTTCCTAGAACCTACATCTGCATCCAACAAGCCATCCTAAATAGAGACTGCAAATAAAAATAGCTAGCCTACTCTGTAAGCTCAGCTTCAAGACAAATCTCCTAGCTCCCTGTGTGTAGAAATTCTGAGTTTGGATAAGTGATATTCCCTTCTCAAATGAGTAGATGGCCAAAAAAATCCAATAGAACACTAACACTTGAAGTGTCTGGTAGAGGAACAGAAGGCTGGGGAGAGGGCCCGGATGGTAGGCTAAGGATAGAGGTATACCATATAACAGAGGGTAAGGGTTTTTAAAAAGGAAGCAGTCAATGGCGAGAGGGGTTCAGTAAAATAGATAATAGTCCATTGAAATAGGCAATTCAGGAGCCATTGGTGGCAGAGTTAGCCTGTCTCGGGCTTAGTGAGAGGGAGCTAAGGGAAGAGAGCAAGTGTAGACAAGGTTTTAAAGATACTAGACTGTTAAGGGAAGGAGGGAGAGATGGAGGGCACTGCTAGATGCAATCGGAGTTTGTTTAATTTTATAATAGGGGAGCTGATAGATGCTAAAGGAGGCCAAGGGGAAAGAGCCAGGGGAAAATGTGGGCTGTTGTCCATACTCCTGCCTAAAGTTAATTCCTTTACTTCCATTCAATCCTATCACTCTGTCTCCTCAAGGACATTGCTCCAGTAATTTTCTCTTTCTCTCTAACCTAATGAGTTTTTCCTTTCTACTGAGTCTTTTCTGTCAGCACACAGACCCACTAAGATTTCTCTCATCTTGAAACAGACAAAATACTAACCAAACAATATCTTTTGAACTCATTTTCCCCATTCAAGCCATTGCCTAATTTCCCCCTTCCATTCTCAACAAAACACCTTGAAAGAGGTTTCCGTATTAGTTTCTCTAATTTCTCCTCTCTCATTTTCTCCTAGATTAACTCCTACGAGGAGTGGCAGGATGGAGGGCTATGCTCACCTGTTCTATTGAAAGTTCCCTGTCAAAGTTCTCAAAGACTTTAGATGGCTAAAATCAATGGTCAATGAACAGTCCTCATTTTCTGTGACCTAAAGGCAGCATTTGACACATGTGATCACCCCTATCTCTTGACATATTCTCCTCACTTGACCATGAGTCATCAGTCCTCTTGTCTTTTTTATGTATAGCTTGCACCCTATCTCATGACTTGGACCTCTCCCTAGAACTACAGACTATATATCCAACTGCATATTCAACATCTCCACTTGGATGTCTAGTTAGCATTCAAAACCAAGCTCCTAATATTCCACCCTAGTACCTGATCCTTCCAAAAATCTTCCTCATTCCAACAAATAATAACTCTATGTTTATAGTTGCCAAGGCCCAGTGCTTCAGAATTATCCTCAACTCTTCTCTTGTTCTCTTTACCCTACCTCTGACTTCTTAGCAAGAACTATTGGCTCCACCTTCAAAATATAGCCAGAATCTGGTTACTTCCTACCACCTCCACTGCTAACTCCCTAGAGACCAGGGCCTTTCCAGACCACCATCATCTTTTACCTGGATTTGCTACATTAGCCTCCTAGCTGGACTCTTTGCTTCTACTTTTGTGCCCTTTAATCTATTCTCAGAACAACAGCCAAGACATCACTCCTCTGCTCAAAATCCCCCAGTGGCTTCCCAGCTAACTCAGAATAAAAGCCAGTTGCCATGACCTATAAGACCTCACTGATCTCCTTTCATTGGCTCCTTGATATACCTTGAGCACACACATGCTGTTCCAGTCATGTCACACCTCAAGGCCTTTGCACTTGCTTTTTCTGCCTGGAATGCTCATCCCCTTGTCTCCTTCAAGTTTTTGTTTAAATGTCACTTTCTAAGGGTGACACCAGCCATTCTACTTAAAATTGCAGCATTTTCTGCTTGATGCATCACTTCTGATTCTGTGCTTTATCTCTCTTGTTGGGGCAAGGACTTTTGTCTGTTTTATCCACTGTGATATTCCCAGTGTCTAGGACAGTGCTTGGCACTCAGGATGTTGAATGAATAAGGTTAACAATACCAGGGAGCAGAGGGATTATTGATGGATCGAGGTTCAGAAAGGAGCATGTGGGAAGACAGATGCAAAAACACTAAATTCTTATTTTAGGAAGCAGGGCAGAGTAGGGAACCAAGAAAGCTCCTGATACCATCATTTGCACATTGACTGAAGCAAATCAATACCAGTGTGTCCCCTTTCCTACACATTTACATTTTCAAGGCTTTTATCTCTAATTGTGGTGGGGGAAAAGAAACTTGGTCGCTGTGTTAAAGGAATTGCCTGTGCTATCAAGAACTTTGGCCGATATTTACTCAGAAAACACAGAAGCCTTTCTTGACCTTGAAATTGTCTTACACCTGAGGTGATTATACCTTACTCTTGAAGACATATGATTTCTGAAGCGTCAAACAAAATTTGTATTATCAATAATTTTATTAGTAGCTGTAATAGTAGTAGTAATAGTAGTAGTAGTATTGGCTTGCTTGGTTGTGATGCTGGTCCCATTGCATCTTCTTCCATCCCTTGGACCCAACACTCATCTTATCCTAAGTATCCAAAGTCAATGTTGCTGAACTCTCTTCCCTGAGGGTGCCTTTTTTCCTCTTCAACATGAAAATTCTGCTGATCATCCCAGCAAACAATCACAGGCCCCAAATCACAGATCCTCAGCCTTACAACCTTAATGCTTAACCTGGGGGGAAGTGGGCAATTACATTAACAGCTCAAGGACAAGTGCAGGAGTGGGGAGTAGCAAGGATGGAAGCAGAAAAGACCAGGAAGGAGAGTGGATACCGAGGGGAATAGGCAAGAACATGGTGAAGCTTGGCTGTTCTTGGGGCAGGGGTACTGGTCATAATTCTGGTTGTCAGGTTAGTCTTGTTCTAAGTTTTATCTAAGTATAACATGAACCCTCTGTAAGAACTAAGTGTATATGAGCCAATATGCTACTTGGTTTCATTATTTTGAAACTCACTCTTCATATTGAATTCTTGAATCTGCATAGTTTTTGCAACCAGAAAATAGAGGGAACATTTGCAGGAAAGCAAAGACAAGCATGGTTTTTCATGGTTGTGAATTCATGAAGTTCGAGGGATCATCCTTAATTAATCAGTAGATTACTATCTGGCGGGTTTCTGCAGTGAATGGCTTGTTTGTCATTTAGGGTAGATCGTTTTGACCACTTTATGCCTCAGTTTGTTCGAACACAAGGGTAACACATAAGGATAATACGGATGTGAGAAGGAATGGTGGTAAAATAAAACAAGAGATACTGATATGTACCCAGGTTTAGGTTGGAGAGAATCGAATAATGCAACATCCAAGTTCTTCAACCTTCATTGTGTTTTATTCATGCACCACAGGGATCTATATTAAAGGAGTTTTTCATAGACCTGGTTTGGGGTCCACTCTAGTAGTTTTTGACACCAAATAGATTTTGACCTTTAGGTCTCTCACTTTCAGAGAAGAGAATTCTTAGCAGAAGAGGTGCCTTCATTAAGGGCTATTTAGATAAGACAACTTTGGTTATGCAGACTTTCTTCAGATTCCAGTAATGTCATCGGAGCACCCTATGATTGCTACTTGTTTATCCAAAATCTGCGTGGTGGACCTAAGAAGATTTTTCTACTGACAGAAAATGTGGCCATCCTAATTAAATCCCTTAAAAATGTAGCAGGTCAGGGTTTTTATGTAATCTACATTTTCTTACTGCCTCTCTTATGGAAAATGAGTTTATTTTAAAAACTCCTCAATATAAAGGATTATAAAACTTTTATATTTTGGTTTTAAGTACTTAGATTTTACTCTGTCACGATAGAATCCAGAACAATGGTCTAGCATCTGTAATTGTATAAAATGGAGACATATTGAAGATTAACATCATTCGCATGACTAATTGTGGTCCATGTTTTATTTCTAATATTCTTTCTTATTTATATGTGCTCAAAATATTATAATTCATTCGACAGCATGTAGCTATAAGTCCCACACATTCTTGCTGCTGGCGAGTGCCTCTGTGTAGCTATTCTTGGTCCCTTCATGCTTATGTATAAGCTGTATTGTTAATGTAAGGAGGATATGGGGTCAAACACACATTTAATGTTGGACTTGGATCTTAGAGCCTTTATAGGATTTGAAATATGAAATCTAATCTTTTAGTATTCTATAAAGAAAAAAATGTTGTTTTTAGTAAAAATACAGCCTGAATAAAATTTGAAACCTCAGCTTCCTACCATGACGTTTCTTCCCTCCATTAAAACATGGTTTCTTATCAAAAGAAATAAACTTTGAGAAGTCAGTTGGTTCTAGAGAAATCCTGTGGTTTCTTTTTATATTGTATACATGTTGAATAAGGGCACTTGTTGAAAGGTATTAGATCCAAAATAACAGAAGAAAAACAGAAGAGAATTTATTATTTCTGGTATTCTCTTCACTCTTCTTTGCAAAAGTGGGAGTCAGGGGCAGTATCAAATAGGTGAGTTAGTTGGATATACTTGCTCTTTTTTTTTTTGAAGATTTTATTTATTTATTTATTTTAGAGAGAGAGAGAATGAGCACAAGTGAAGGGAGAAGCAGAGGGAGAGGGAGAGAGAATCTGAAGCAGACTCCGTGTTGAGCATGGAGTCCAACGCAGGGCCCTATGTCGTGACCGGGAGATCATGACCTGAGCCAAAACCAAGAGTCAGATGCTTAACCAACTGAGCCACGTAGGTGCCCCACTTGCTCCTTGAAAGTAGCCCAAAGTCTGCGTTTTCCTGGAGAAATGCCCAAGTGAAGGTGTATCCCAGAGAATATGCTAGAATTCTAGAGACTTTTCAAATAAAATAGCTTGGAGATCGCCTTCTCATGGCTTCAGTCACATAAAACTTAGAAACAAGAATGAGCAGCTGCTCTTGTCTCATTTTCCCGGTGGCTATATGAAGCTTTACTGATCTCTCTCTTTTTTATTACTGAAGTATAGTTGACATACAATGTTACACTAGTTTCAGGTGCACAACATAGTGATTCGACAACTCCATACATTTCTCAATGCCCACCACAGTAAGTCACCATCTGTCACCATACAACAACATTATTACAATAATACTGACTATATTCCCAATGTTATACTTTTCATCTCCATGATGAAGAAGAGGTGATATATATATATGATGTATATATGATGTGTGTGTGTGTGTGTGTGTGTGTGTATGATGGACTATTACTCAGCCGTAAAAAAAGAATGAAATCTTCTCATTTGCCACAACATGGAAGGACCTAGAGGGTATGATGTTAAGGTGTATGACGCTAAGTGAAATAAGTCAGAGAAAAATAAATACCATATGGTTTGACTTATATATGGAATCTAAAAACAAAACAAACAAACAAACAAAAACCCAAACAGACCCTTAAATATAGAGAACAAACTTGTTACCAGCAGGGATGTGGGATGGGGAGGGTGGGTGAAATAGATAAAGGGGATGAAGAGGTACAAACTTCCCGTTAAAAAATAAATAAGTCATGGAAATCATCCCTTATCTCCAGCTCACGCATAACACCAGGACTGTAATGACCACTTGCTTGAGCAGTCTGCCCTCTTGCTCCTAGGCTTGGTACCTGACCCTAAAGAAGCATTTGAGATGTAAGTAGTTAATGTAAACACCATGGACTTTCCAGCGAAAAGGAAACTTATCCTTACAAATGAATTTGGATTTTCCTTTCCTCTCCCCTGTCACTGACTGTTTAGAAATACATCTAGTTTATTTTAAGAAACTTTACAGTTGTACTCCAATAATAATAACTTCACTTTAGACTTGAGAAATGCTTCTGTGTCCCAAATTTTAGAGAAAAGTAAGAATCGACTCTCCATTAACCTGGGCGTAAGGGGTTAGTGTAGTGCTTTTCAGGCTTCTCAGACTCAAAGCCTCCCTTTATATAACACATATTTTGAGATGCTTCTTTCCTATTCTGAAATGAAATGTTCAGATAATGTAACCTAACTATACACAGAGTAAAAAATAAACTTGGGATCCAAACTATCGTATAAAAGAAATATAAATAGCTTAAAACAATCTGCATGTCAATATAGAGTGCAAAATAAATTGTACACATTTCCAAAGCTTTTCAGAGGGAGTGGAACTAATCTGGGGAAGAAGCTCTCAGTGCCCTGGCCTGTCTGGTGTTGGCCCGCGTAACAAGCGAGTTTAGAAGTATGCTCCCTGTGACTTAGAGCAGGTTCCCTATTTTGGCTGAGCCTTAGCGCCCTCATTTAAAGAAGGACACTATTCCACAGGAATGCTCTTTGCATTTCATAACATATTACATATGTAGCGCCTCGTACAATATCCAGCTCACAATAGGACCTCGATGAAGGTTGATTCCTGTCATTTCTTTGCCAGAGAAGTCAAAGTGACCACGGATCCCAGGCTTCTTTGCCCCCTGTGCAAGGTTTAGTCCGTTGTGCTTCGTGTCTTTCTACTGGGGGAAATGACAAATGGGATCAGTTCGAAGGTTGACCTGTTAAAGAGACGCTGACTTTTACTGCTTTGCGCGCCTTCTTCAAGTAGATGGAATAAACACGGGTCAAATTTCTTGTTCTTCTCTGCTGAATCTCCTATGCACATTCCAACTACCTGTCATTGCAGGTAAGGGCCCTTTGCAAGCTGTTGCTGGGTGTGTCGAGGACTGGACTGTGATTTGAAAGCAATCTGCAGTCTCTGTTTTTCCAGGACAAGGGTTTGTGAGGGTTAGGCATTTACAGAGGCAGGTGGAGCTGGTGGGAAATTGTTCCCAGCACTCTAGGCTATTTATACTATTAGCGTTCTATGCTAACTATGAAGCAGACACCAAAGGGATTTTCTTTTTAATCTCTAAAAATAATTTGCCAGTTTCTTTTTTAAACTGATGACCTCCAAATAAAATCCTCTAAAATATTTTGGAGGAGAAGAATGCAGCTTTCTCAAGAAAATGACTCAACCTATAGTCTCATGTTGCAGCTCGGGAAAGGATTTGTTGGGGGGAGGTGCACTGAGAGGAGATTTTAAAGATATGTTATTTTCCCTGTTCATTTAGAAATCCTTGTGAACGATGATGTTTTAACTATTGTGTTTTCATGTTTGTGAAAGCATAGCGGAACGCAGACCTTCTTCTGCATAGCAAAATAAAATCCTTCAAAAATTATCTAGAGCAGCAAAATGTCATCCCCTATTTTATACCCTCGTAAACAAGCTCAGCTGGATGAAAAGGCCTTGTGGCTGTGCAGGCCTCTTTGGTTACTGCCCCTTCTAGGTTTCCCTTCTCTGCTTGATTCTTCTTTTTGATAAGAGATCAGGTAACCATGACAACACCGCGCAGTGGAAGTCCTTTCATTTTTGTGCTTTACATAATCCTGAAAATAAATCTGCTATCTGTTTGACATTTGCTTCCTTTTCTTACAAACGTTTTTCCTCTAATCTTAGCACAGTATCTCCTGAAAGAAACTTGCTATTTCAGAGGATTTGCTGCCACAGAGGTGACTTCCTATTAGTAGCAGGGTTGACTTTGCATTCTCTGAGGCTCGGATTCCCGCCATGGATTCTCCCCATACACACTTCAAACTAAATTATAGTTCTATTATCCTGTTACTGAAGACCAGCAAGACTGAGAGTTCACTGGAGTCTTTTCTGATTTGAGGCCCATGGTCCAAGTTCACGTCATTCAAAATGGCAGCCATTGTCATTAGGTGGGCCCCTAAAACTCAGCCTCCCAGAGCTGGTTTGATAAAGATAATTCGGGTAGGAAACTTACTAAAGGCCACGGTGGACCTGGAGTGCTGATTTTTCACTCAGCCAAATTTTCATGGCATGATAGCATACCTTGATTTAATATTTCTTGAAAAATCAAGATTCTAATATAATTTAATATAATGAATCTTGACAATCTGCCTTTGAAATGAAAATGTATATTGTACCTATTTGGAAATGTTAGAATTCTGAGCCATATCAAATGACTAGGTTCTTTTTTCTTTTCTTTTTTTTTTTGGCCTATCAATGAAACAAAAGGTCTGATTCCCTGCTGTAATTTCTAGAGACTCAGTAATGAGGACTTCTCCCACAACAAAGGTAATGCCTCAGTATTCTACATTAATGGCTATGTGGAGATGCTGACAAGTTGAATGCATCATAGTTTCTGGTTAGATGGAAGGAGAGTCATCATGAGGCCATTGTTTTGAAAGGAGAACTACTTCTTATCTTTACCCACTGGCTTGAATTGTGTTCAGACAAACTGTTATTGATTTGATTTATTTCCCTAATGGCTGTGCTTTGTGCCTGCTTGCAGGAGCTCTAGTATACAGGACACGTGGAGCTTTCCCCTGAATGTCTGCCTATTAAGTGCTATTGAGTTTAATGAGTCTTTTCAACAACACCCAACTCCCCAGGCTTTATTCAGACAATCTCCTGGGAGCTAGAGCTCAGAGAAAGGACTGCAGAAAGAAGGCTACCAATTTGTTGAATAACCTTCTATTTCCTTTTGAGGATATGTTTGTCCTCCCTGGAACATAGGAGAGTCCATGTGTCATTCAAAATGACTGGACATTCAAATGACCACCCATCAGAACGATGGGGGCAAGCTCAGGGCCTCCCTGTACACTGTGGAGGTCGTGCCCTGACTAAGGAGGTTCAGCAGAGCAAGAGTCAGTTCAGCCCGTTCTGTGTCAGCTCAGAGGAGGGTGCTTTTCTCTAATGCCCACAAAAACCTTGGCCTGGGGTGACCTTGGGTAAATTGTTTTCTGTATATCACTATCCATACTTGCGCACCTGGACGAAGAGCACCTCAGCATCAGGATGCTATCATGATGGGCAATGTGGTTGGGGGGGAGAATAAGAAGATAGGAGGTGGGGATCAAGGGGAAAATAAATGCACAGACATCTCAGTATCTTAACTGGTGTCATCTTGGCTTTTGATTTCAGATTTGGTGTGACCTAGAGGGCAAGTTACTTATCTCTCTGTGGTTTTGTATCCTCATCTTAAAATTATATAATCCTACCCCGTAGAACTGTTGTGTAGATTCACTAAGATAATGACTGTAAGCTCTTGGTGCAGAGCCCAGCAAATAGCAGGCGCTCAGTAAAGATTAGCTGTGGTCATTATGACTGTCACTTCCCTCTTCCAATCCCAGACTGTGACCGTCAGTGTTTACTTTCCCTGCCACTTTGTAGGAGCTGAAAATGAGTTCTGTGACACTGAGAGGGAAAGGGGAGAGAAGAAAAGAGAAACTAGAGTCTGAGTGGCGAACAAACCACATTGGAATGGGACTCGAAGCGTTAAAGGCTACATGGAGATTTGATCAGCAACACACCTGGAACCAAGGAGATTCTTTTTAACTCAAACTAGATGGATTTGGGTTTTTATTTTATTTATTTTTCCATATCACATCTAGTAATTCTACATAAAGTTTAGTCTAAAGATGGTTAAAAGCTTGCTTCCTATAATTACTCCTGTTGAATTCAAAAAGTAGAGGGCAGGTCGTATTCTCTTCTCTGTCTCTGACTCACATCAAAGGAGAAGCAAGTCTTTTGTCTCTTGCTGTCCGGTGTGGTCATCTGATATTTATATCCCCGGTGGGCACCCACCTTTAAATACTCCAGGGGGAAGGGCCTATGCCCTCCTCTGTCCACATTTAAATGCAGCATATGCATTTTTCTCTTTTAAAAACTTTTAACTGGAAACCAGCCGGCTTTACAAATAGACATTTAGCCTTAATGGTTTGCCACGGATACTCTCTATGCTGTACTTATAATCTATTTAAGCTCTTTAGTGACAGGGAGAAATTCAAGGCTCAGAAAATACGCTTACTTGCTTTAAACAAAATGCCACAATGCCATCTTCAAAGCCTCTGAGATCCATTTGAAGCAAATGTGTCTAATTCGGGCATTCTTTGAACTTGCTGGATTGAAATACTATATAGAAATCCCCAGTTTTAAGCCAACTAATTTTTTTTTTTTCCCTGACAGCTGCAAGAAAAAGCGCCCTGGCCTGGGAGTTGTGGCCCTGGGCTATGGAACCAGGTCTGCTCTAAATGTGACCTTGGGCCAGTCACACAATCTCTTCCTTTCAATTTTTTCATACATAAAATGGGGAGGTTGAGCAGTTATTTTTCATATGGCTGGCTTCAGAATTTGTGAGGCCCCATGTGAAATGAAAATGGGGACGCCTTGTTCAAAATGGCAGGAAAAGAGTGCAGTAAGGTGCTCTAACCTAACAGGTGTTTCTTTCTTCCATGGAGTTTCAGCTTGTTGTGGTGTTTTTTTTAATTTGCCACTTACTTTAATGCCATTCTAAGTAAAGAAACACTAAAATGTGAAATTATCAGTATGAATTTTACCATTCATCTTTATATTTTGCAATGTCAGTTCCAAGTGCAAATGTAAGAGCGTTTACCTTGTGTGCAATCACTGATAACAATTAGTATATTTTGTAGCTCTCACGTGCGTATGTATTTCATTAGAATAGTGGAAACACCGCACAGGACTAACCCCACCGTTTTCATTTCACTTGCTGGTATGCTTACATTCTGTCAACTCTCTTTACCTTCAGTTCCTGACGGGTAAAAAAGGACTTCAAGGAAGAGGAACTAGGGATTGCTCTCTCTTTCCTTTATTCAGCAGAAGAGCTTGGCTCACACAGGGAAGGAACGAATTAATGCAAGTCAGAAAGGATATGACAGGGTTTCTTGGTTGTTCCCACTTCTTAGAATGCAATTGCCTTCTTTCTGCTTTGGAAGCAAGTTCTGTTTCAAACAGGCCTCTTGGGGGCTGCCATTTCCCTTCCCTTTACCTATTGTAAAAGTAACAGGCTTGCCTCATTCTCCCTCGGAGCCTTGCTGAACTCCCACGAATTGCAGTGAACTCCCACACTCTGAAATTCTGTGCTCATGGAGGTCAGGAGTGCTACATGCTATGTGCCAATGGGGGGCAAGGAACTCCGGACACACACGTTGCATGCATCTTCTCTGCTCACACGCATGCCATGCCATCCCCTCCACATACAAAACACAGGTCAAAGATAAAATCATTAAGTGTTTCAAGATGGATGGCAACCGCATATCATTAACCCTAGGTCGGTGTCCATCTGAAGACAGGGCTCTGAGGGACAGCGCAGGTCTCCTGGGCCCACGAAGCCTGCCCTGATCTTTAAATTTCTAGATCCCATGGAATGATCTAATTGTAGCGAGACACTATTCATTCTTGGGCATTTTTTTTTTTAATCTTTATTGAGTGACTTTTTAGAGTGACTCCAGCTTAAGGGATTTCCAATTAGATCACGACATTAAAAAACAAACAAACAAACAAATCAGCACTATTGAAATACAATTTACATACATAAAATTCACTCACCACAAATGAACAGTTTGGTTATTTTTAGTAAATGTATACAGTTGTGCACCCATCACCACAATCCAGTTTTAGACTACTCCATCACCCCATAAAGATCCCTGGTGCCCACTTGCAGTTAATTCACATTCCCACTCCAGCCCCGGCCAAATGCACTATGATGGTTCTGGTTCCCTTAGACACAAGGGAGAAATTCCAGGAACTTTGGCTCTTTGGAGTAAGGATTTGGAGTAAAGAGTAAGGATTCCCAAAGCATGGGAACTGGCTGGAAAAGGATTGGCTTTTGTGTGGATTTTATTTTATTTTATTATTTTATTTAAGATTTTATTTATTTATTTGAGAGAGAGACACAGAGAGAGAGCACGAAAGGGAGAGCACAAGCAGGGGGGGAGGTGTAGAGGGAGAAGCAGGCTTCCTGCCGAGCAGGGAGCCCGATGCAGGGGCTCGATCCCAGGACGCTGGGATCATGAACTGAGCTGAAGGCAGATGCTTAACCGACTGAGCCACCCAGGTAACCTTTGTGTGGATTTTAAAAAGCATGCCTTCTTCAGACAGAGCCTGGGTTGCATTTCCGTCTTCACTTTCTGTCACCAACTACCCCCCTTCCCCGCTCCCCGCCCCCCCCAGCTTAGGGCTCCTTTGCAGACACAACCTGTGGAACTTCCCTAAGAACAGAGGTCTTAGGAAAGGGACTGGCAACAAGAGCTGGGAAAGATAGCTTAGATCCACCCCTCTAGATGAGCTTGGGCAACTTACTAACTTCTCTGAGCCTCTGTTTCCACACCTACACTGTGAGAATAGTAAGACTGACCTTGCAGAGTTGGCATGGGGACCAAGTGTCGCATGAGGAATGGTACATTTAAAGCCTCTAGTGCACAGTGCTCCAAGATGTGGGCAATTGTTGGCTGAAAAGTGTCATGAGCGCCATTGTTTTGAGTGCTGTATATAGTAGTAACAACACTCCCTCTTTAAATGTTTAAATTATCAAGTATGTTCAACTGAATTCATTCATAGACTATACCCCCAACTCTATTTCCAATTTTGGAACAAAAATCAACAGGTACATAGAATTTCATTTAAAAATTTCACTCTATGGATGCTTGGCTAACACACAGCTATTCTGTGAGTCCAATCTTCCTTCCTTCTTTACTTTCACTTAGCCAAAAAGCTCTTTATTTTTTTTTTTTAAGATTTTATTTATTTGACAGAGAGAGAGATAACGAGAGCAGGAACACAAGCAGGGGGAGTGGGAGAGGGAGAAGGAGACTCCCTGCCGGGCAGGGAGCCCGATGTGGGACTCGATCCCAGGACCCTGGGATCATGACCTGAGCCGAAGGCAGACGCTTAACGACTGAGCC
>NC_058405.1:58405834-58471819 GCF_002201575.2 Neomonachus schauinslandi | reverse complement strand
GGCTCAGTCGTTAAGCGTCTGCCTTCGGCTCAGGTCATGATCCCAGGATCCTGGGATCGAGTCCCACATCGGGCTCCCTGCTCGGCGGGAAGCCTGCTTCTCCCTCCCCCACTCCCCCTGCTTATGTTCCCTCTCTCGCTGTGTCTCTCTCTGTCAAATAAATAAATAAAATCTTTAAAATAAATAAATAAATAAATAAATGCAGGTAGGTCTCTGCCAATAGCTAGTTTTTTCACTCTGGCTAATTTCTGTGACTTAACTGGCTATCAGTGTCCTCATTTATTAAATGGAGAGGATAGATTACAGAGATTCTAAGGGTTTCTTCCAGTTCTAAAATGCAGCTCTCAGTGGTTACCTCTGGGGAAAGAAGAAACATACTCATACAAAGAAAAGCCACTGTCTATTTAGATAGAATTTCTTCTCATTACGTCTTTCCATTCCTTTTTTTCTTCTGAGTATTTGTAATAAAATTGGTAGGTATTGTAACTGACCAAATCCCAGCTGTGATCTCATAGCAGGAGGAAGCATCAAAATTTGGGCCCTCCCCTCTCCTAGCCTTTGAGAATTGATGGGTAGCAAGCTCCCGGCTCTGTTTGGCTCCTGGGTGTTATCATGGAGTAGGACAGATTTGCTGTGAAGCAAAGAGAAGAGCAGGGGAAAGGCGAAGTCTGCACTGGGCAGAGGATGCCCCCAAACGCATTCCAGCAGAGGGAAGTGCTGTAACTACTCTGTATCCTTGAGTTATAACGGGAGTACATTGAATTTAGTCTTTTCTGGTTAAAAAAAAATTAATGAAAGCTTTGCCCTTTTTATGAATGACACCCTTGCCTTTCTTTTTATAATGAGAAATGATTTAAAAAGATAACTTGTTTTTACAGAAGTGAAAGGGACATTTAAAAGGATACGAGTCCAATTCTTTCTTTTTTAAACTCTTTATTATGGAGTACCCAAAAGCAGGGAGAACAGCATGATAAGGTCCCATGTGCCCATCACCCATGTTTAACAACGATCACTCTGGCCAACCTTGTTTCCTCTGCAGGATCCCCTACTACTCACCACGACCCCACAGACTATTTTGCAATAAATTGCAGACATCATATCCTTTTCATTTGTAATGTTTTACTATATATTTCTGAAATGCAAATACCTTTTAATAAAAATACAGCCAGAATACAATTACCACACCTCAAAAAAAGACAACAATAATTTCTTAATAGCAGCAGATAATCAGCAGTCAAATGTTTTTAATTATCTAACTTTTTTTCATAAGGTTGGTTTAGGATTCAAATAAGGTCCATATATTGCAGTTTGTAAGTTTGTGCCGAAAGTCTCTAATCTAGTGGTTCTCAAAGTACGGTCCCCAGACCAGCAGCATCAATATCACCTGGGCTCTTCTTAGAAATGCAATTTCTCGGGGCGTCTGGGTGGCTCAGATGGTTAAGCATCTGCCTTCAGCTCAGGTCATGATCCCAGGGTCCTGGGATCAAGCCCCGCCTTGGGCTCCCTGCTCGGCGGGGAGCCTGCTTCTCCCTCTCCCTCTACTGCTCCCCCTGCTTGTGCTCTCTCACTCTCTCTGTCTACTAAATAAATAAAATCTTAAAAAGAAAAAAAGAAAAGAAATGCAATTTCTCTGGCATTGCCGAGGCTCCTTGAATCAGAAACCCTGGGGATGGGACTTCACAAACTGCCTTCTAGGTGATTCTGATATATACTGAAGTTTGAGAAGCTCTGCTCTAACCTTTAGGTTCTCTCTCTCTCCTTCTTAATATATTCCCTTAAGAAACTGATTTCATGTCCTATACAGTTCCCCATAGATTGGATCTTGCTGATTACATTCTTATAGTAATTTAACAATTCTTTTTTAAGCAAAATGAGCGGTACATTTGCTTACTTTATATGAATCAACTTATTTAGGTATTGGAAAGTTAGCATTATGAGCCACTATCAATTGACAGTATTGGTTACTATTTGTTCTGTCAGTTGAAAGTGTGACTAGGAAAAACCTGTGTATGTTTTAGAACTATTCTTTATTTTTGTTATTAAAATCTGAAATATTGCGTGTTTGGACTTGATATCATACCTGCTAAACCAAATTACAAACTTCTTAACACATCGTTAAAAAGCTGACACATCCAGGGGCGCCTGGGTGGCTCATTCGGTTAAGCGTCTGCCTTCGGCTCAGGTCATGATCCCAGGGTCCTGGGATCGAGCCCCGCATCGGGCTCCCTGCTCCGTGGGAAGCCTGCTTCTCCCTCTCCCACTCCCCCTGCTTGTGTTCCCTCTCTCGCTGTGTCTCTCTCTGTGTCAAATAAATAAATAAAATCTTAAAAAAAAAAAAGCTGACACATCCAGTGGCATGGTAGGAAGCCAGCAATTTAGGGGGGGATCCCCCTAGTTTATAGTATCTCTGTGGTGTAAACACTCCCCCATGACTGATTTCAGGCTACCAATGTGATGTCACCAAACTCTGACTTGGGAAGACAGGGGCACAATCGGCAATCAAGAGCCAGTAGGCTCTTAACTATAGGGAACAAACTGAGGGTTGCTGGAGGGGAGGTGGGTGGGGGGATGGGGTAAATGGGAGATGGGCATTAAGGAGGGCACTTGAAGTAATGAGCACTGGGTGCTGTGTGCAACTGATGAATCACTGAAGTCTAGCTCTGGAACTAATAATAGAGTATATGTTAATTAAATTAGATTTAAATAAAAAATTAAACAACAGAAGAGCCGACAGGAGCTGGCTCCAGCACACCATTGGTACAGCTCATTTAGAATCTGGTCTTGATGGCTGCAATAACTTGTGTAGTTTAGGCAAAACCTGCTATTTTCTTTTGAATCTGTGAATCTGAACTAAGGTACATGCAATGGTTAATTTTATGTGTCAACTTGATTGGGCCACAGTGACCAGACATTTGGTCCAACATTATTCTAGGTGTTTTCAGTGAGAATATTTTTGGATGAGATTAAGATTTAAGTTGGTGGACTTAGAGTAAAGCAGACTGCCCTCCCCTTTGGGTGGGCCTCATCCAATCAGCTGAAAACATTAATAGAATGAAGAATGACTTTCTACCCCGAAAAGGAAATTCTGCCAGCAGTCGGTCTTTGGACTCAAACTGCAACATCAGCTTTTCTCTGGATCTCCAGCCTGCCCACAAATTTTGGACTTACCAAGCCTCCATAAATTCCTTAAAATAAATCCCCCCCCCCTCTCTCCCCCCACACCTCTGTGTGTGTGCATGTGTGTGCATGCACGCATGCACACATACACTCTGTTGGCTCTGTTTATTTTCCTGAAAACTAAGTTACCATAAAACTTTAAAATTTTTTATTTAAAAAACTGTTAGTCACAACCCTAATTTTATAACCCCCTAATACATTGGGCTCTGCAGTTGGACAAACATTTATATGCAGTCCCTTCTTTCCCAAGCATTTCCCTGCTGGCGAAATTTTCTACAGCACTTGAAATTCCCACGTCACTCACAGAAGGTAAGTCTTAATGGCTCCTGTCAAAATACAGAGCAGGACAACAATCAGGTCAGTGTCAGCTATTAGCATTTTTAAAAAAAATATTTTATTTATTTATTCAAGAGAGAGCAAGAGACAGAGCACAAGCATGGGGGAGAGGCAGAGATAGAGGAAGAAGCAGACTCCCTGCTGAGCAGGGAGCCTGACCCAACACGGGGCTCGATCCCAGGACCCAGGGATCATGACCTGAGCCAAAGGCAGATGCCCAACCAAATGAGCCACCCAAGCACTCCAGCTGTTGGCATCTTAATGGGCTACATATATAGACTTTCTGTCCAGTCAGCACTGAGAAATCTGTGCAGACAAGTTCTGGATATGTTACCGGGCCCCCTGGGCAGCGAGAGGTTCTTGTGAAGCTCTATCTAGGTTGCAGGTGGGCCTCCATTGACTAATTTATGTACTTAAGTATATCCCTTCTAGCTCTGGAAGGATTTAGGATGGCTTACAAACAAATATATAGTACACAATATCAAAGGGGTAAAAAATATATATATATATGTGGCAAAAGGAACATGGAGCAAGGTGAACACGCAAATTACATTTCTTGAAATTCTGTGTGCTTGTAGAGGTGAGCCATGTATTTGAATTAAATCTTCTAGCAGGATGTGTGAAGTGAAGTAAAATAAGTCCAAAAATATAGAAGATTAAAAAATCAATCCATTGCTTAGACAAGTCCAAGTACTTCTGTCATTGAGACCAGAGTGAGATTTCTTCAGTAGGTCTTCCAAAAGAAGTCATTGAATAATGTAAACAGTAATGTCTTTGCAACATCTTTGAACTAAACGAAGTGAAATGCTTCAAAGGAACCCTTTTAATAATACTCTTTATTTAGCCAAGGGCATTATATTAAAGCGCAATTCAGTAGAGGCACTTTTGCAGATACCCACGGTGATGCATCCCAGGTGTGAAGTCACTGGTGATCTGGTTTCATCTAAGGATAAGTTATAAATTATCTAGTTGTTCTCAGGTACCAGTCTGGCAGTCAGTGATGACATTTCCATGGGTTTATGATGAAAGTGAAAAACAGTGCAGTGATTAGTGAATTTTCCATAGCACTAAATTACTGTAAAACCTCAATTTAAAAGATATCTTTATTTGGTAAAAGAAGTTAGCAACCTGGGCGCCTGGGTGGCTCAGATGGTTAAGCGTCTGCCTTCGGCTCAGGTCATGATCCCAGAGTTCTGGGATCGAGTCCCGTATCGGGCTCCCTTCTCCTTGGGAGCCTGCTTCTCCCTCTGCCTCTCTCTCTGTCTCTCATGAATAAATAAATAAAATCTTAAAAAAAAAAAAAAAGAAGTTAGCAACCTATGTCAGTAACCGTCATCATATTTTTTTCAAACTGGTCTGTGAAATAGAAAAATCTGGGAAACCGTTGACCTTAGAGTATGGAAAGACACACAATCCTCTATGAATATTATTTTTCTCAGCAGGGCTTTTGATATCTTTATAACTTGCAGCAGTATGCTAGAAATTATACCCTCTGACAAATATCTGGAATGCAGCTCGCCAATGTTACAACTTTAATACAAAACCATATGTTTTAAAAATCAGTCAATCTGGGGGGAAAATTGATATACTATCATAAAAATTTAGGAACCAGACAAGAATCATGCCTAAATGGAAGCCACCCCACTGTCCCTCTGAGTTGAGCCAAGGGAGGGCAGGGCCAAGAGTGTCCTCAGGAAATTATTTTGAGATCACTCACTAACTGACAGACAAATGCATGAGAGAGATTTCCAAGTTTTACACCATTGAGCACCGCCACAATAATTCCAACCCAGGGGCACTGGAAAGTGGACATAACCAAGTGTTCATCTGGACCATTAAACAACAACCAAAAACTCTAAAGAAAAACTATGCAGTAATAATACCTACAGACTGCTTAGCTTTGAGCAATTGAGCTTTTTTGGATTTCTTGAAAGATTAACAACTACATATTGGTGATAGATGACATCATCTGGTGAAAGGGATTAGTAGCCATATATAAGTAGTTAATATTTTTTGAGCACTATTTTACATGTAAATACATTCAATCCTCACAACAACCTTATGAGATAATAATAATAATTATTATTATTATTATATCCTCATTTTATAGATGAACAAACTGAGGCCAAGAGCTGTTAAATAAATGTCATCCAATTACTAAAAGGTGGAACCAAACTTCAAAGTCTGGCAGAGCAACCCCAGAGACCATACTTCCAGCATGATGTTTCACTGACTCCTTACCTAGCTATAAGCTGGAAGAAGTTAGGAGATGGTTGCCAGGGTTGGTGCCCTAATCTTAGACTAGTAAATTTGTGGCCATTCTTTCTGTAAGTAACCAGATCACAAGGACAATTTTCTTGGAAGGTCACTTTTAGGCTGTAATAATAAAATCATATCATCTTCAGATAAGCGGGTGCTTCTTGTTCTATTCTCGAGTCCTTGGCCTCCAGCTCATCTGGGAGTGGTGTCAAATTGTTTCAATATGAGTTAAAAGCCAGGGGGATGGGAGTGGAGTGTGACTCTGGTGCTCAGAACGTATCCTTATTCTATACACAGCATTTTATTGGACTGGTCAGGTCACTCCTGAATCCCTGGGTCCTGGAAGCTTCTAGGGAGCAACCTCTGCCTCAACAGAAATGTCTATGGCATCTCTATTGAGTTCTGGTGACTTGGCCTACATCAAATTCTATTCCACCTAGTCAAAGACCTAAGGAAGAGAAAAATAAACTGCAAACTACCTTTTATTAGGCCTACAGGCTTCCTTCTAAGAAAAGAGCATAGGAATGGTCAATAGTAGATTAGCTATGCCTAAAGCTGGCCTTCTGGGATGGAGGTAGAACCAGTAGTTAGCTCATCATCAGTCTGTTCCCCAGAGCTTGGGCTCTTTCTGTTGTGCTTTCAGCCTCAAAACCCTCCAATCTCTCACACTGACCTCCGGCTCCACTTTGTGCCACTTTTCATGGTAAGCAGTCACCATGGCAACACTCCACACCTTTTGGGTCTCTGGCCTATGGTGATATGGCTCTCTCTAGCAGGTGAGTCAATAGAAGTTCAAAGTATTTACAAGTTGGGAAATCACAGGTGGCCAGAGCTGATAACGGTCCATTTTTGAGACTATTCGCACCAATTTCCCTGAACCCAAATATTGCACTTCTGCCTCCAACCTTCTGGGCAGAGCTTAATCTCTTGGTTTGGGGCCACTCAGGAAATCTATTCACCTTCTACTCTGGACACTTCTTTTTCAACTCAAACTCTTCTATACTTTTCTAGTCTTGTCTTCTTTCTAACCTGGAGTCTGGAGTCTTTGTTCTTTTTGTTCTGCAAATCCTTTACAGTCTCTGAGTTTCTTCTGGGGAAAACAACCTTGTTTATCCCCAGTTATCTGTCCTGTCATTGACATACCTATGTGCAATAGACTATCTGCAAGAGACCAGCACAGATAGCAGAGGCATCTCACCACAGTGGGGGCAGAGATAGGGCTACCAGATACAGAGGATAATTTTGCCAGCACAATTGCCCCGCTCCAAAAACTGTTACTTTTGACTTGACAGAAGAAGATTATATATTTATGCATAGACTCATTCAGCAAATGTTTATTGGTAAAGCACTGTGCTAGAGCCAGCCATAAAGTTTTTTGGGTCCTGCCTTTAAGGGTTTTTTTCAGTCTGGTAGGAAAGCTGTGGCATGCCTTATATGATATAAAAGATTACATTCTAGACAGAGAATGTTACATCAATAAGAAATGTACAAAGAAAGTGCCTTGGGAGTTCAGATTACTTGGTTATTGAGAAATCGGAAAAGAATCAAAATAAAAGGAGGAATAAGAATTCAGAGGGGGAGTGAATTAAAAGGTCAACTAGTCCATCTGATTCACTTTATAGATGAAATAAACAGACCTAAATGCATTTTAAAAAGTAAACAAGAAAATATATAATTTAATTGTGACAAAATTGGGTCTAGAATACAAGTGTCTGGACTTATAGCCTGGAGCTATTTTATCTCCACCAAGTAGCCTTCCCCAATAACCCAAGAACATGCGAACCACAAATTGAAACTCAATTAGCAATAGCCAACAAAATCGTTTTTTAAAAATTAAGACAACCATATAAATTGGAGACTATCTTCAAAAAGAGGGGAATGAACTCTTTGGTTATATTTGGCATTGATTCATTTCTTGTTATAAGAAACTACATCCAAAGGACAGCTATGAAAATAAAGAAATAGGAAATGAGCCTGTAAGAAAGGTTATGGAAATCAGAGTTATTTAGTCTGAAAAAAAAGAATGTTAATGGGGAATTCTTTGGCCTTCAGGGAGTAGGAGGTCCCCAACCAGCTGTTCTTCATTTCTCCAGAAGGCAGAAACCCAGGGAAAATAGACTTGAATATCAAGCAAAAAAGATGAAGTTCAATGTAAGGAAAAGGGCCTTGATCTGAAGGTCTGATGTACACAGACAAAGGATGCTGAGGAATGCTGTGGATTGCCTTTCCCTTTCAGTTTTTATACCTGCAAACCAACGCTTCTCCCAGAAGTCCCATAGATCTGCCTGGAATGGAGTGAAAGACCTTTTCAGAATTCCTCCCAGGTTTGGAAGATTATTCAAACCTTATGACCCATGCTGGATTGATCTTATGAATTAGGAGAAAACAAAAAGATAAAAGTAAAATGTGACATGATATTTTCTGGCAATTAGAAAGAGAATGGAATCAGACATTTCCCTAAGATGGGAGAATTTCAGAATTGAAAAAGCTAATGAAGTATATTGTTTGACAAATGGCTATTTTTCAGGCAAGAGCTTGAGAAGGGAACATGTGCTGCATGTTCACAAGACTTCCTGTGGAATTTCCAGAGCCTTCCCATTCCTATTCTTTTCTTTTCCCTCTCCCAAATTATTATCCCTCAAAACAATACTCGGGTATTGATGAATCTCTGACTTATTAACTGAGAATGGCCTAAGTTCCTGGTTCCAAAAACTGAATATAGAATAATCTGGACAGTTGAAAACAAAATGGAAAAGCCCAGATCCCATTCTAGAGATTCTGAGTTAGTAGGGTAAAAGCAGGACTTAAATATTTGTAGTTTTGAAAAACTCTCTGGATGGTCCCAATGCCCAGGTTTGAGGACAATTTGCTTGTGATATTTTTCTCTCCCAGAGGTATTTTCACTTTAACAGGGACCTTTTGAAGACCTCTGAAATTTTCAAAATCCCAGTGAATCTGAGATGGTGAAATTTTTTTAAAAAATTTATTTATTTGGGAGGGGGAGGGGCAGTGGGAGAGGGAGAGAGAGAGAATGAATCTCAAGCAGACTCCTTGCTGAGCGCAGAGCCTGATACGGGGCTCGATCCCAAGACCCTAAGATCATGACCTGAGCTGAAATCAAGAGTTGGTCGCTTAACCAACTGAGCCACCCAGGCGCCCCAAGAGATGGTGAAATTTCTGATGCCGGTGATCAGAGAAGTAATTTTGGGCATTTTGTCCCCTGAGTTTTTCCATATGGAATCCACCTACTCTGCAGACTTGATAGTGACTTCGATTTTGCACAGGGAACTGTTGCTATTGCGTGGGAGTGACTCTAAGGAAAGGAGTAGAACCTCAAATACCTAGGATACATGGCCACATCCTTAGGGAGGGGTGAAGTGAAACACAAGGCAGGAAGACCAGCAGATCCACTTTCTGGGCTCTCTGGTTGACAGTAAAACCGGCTCTTGACTGGTGTTTCATATTCTTTTATGAGATGGTCAGTTGGGTGCAGCCACAAGAGACAGAGGGGGGCTCAGGAGAAAAATAAAGTTTGTTAGACTCACAGGTTCATGAGGGTATGGCATGCCATGCAGCCTGCTCTTTCCACACATGAGAAAGTCACCAGGGTGGTTAGGTAGCAAAAGACAGGAGTGAGGTGAAGGCTTAGACCAGAGCCTTTTATTGAGGTTTCACTGGGAAAGGAAAGGAAGGGCAGGGCGAACAGTTTGGGATTAGCTACTTTGGATAAATTCTGCAGGCTGTAGGTGTGGTCCATAGTTGCCTGGCACCCGGCCTTGGGATGACTAAGGCAGAGGAATATTGCCCCCTGAGGTATATTGGCCAGATAGAGGAAGTAAGGCTCTGGATTGGTTAGTTTGCATATCAAGGATATGTTCCTGGCTGCGTCCTTTTTTATATATCTAAGAATTGGCTTGCCCAGGGAGGGGGAGTCTCTCCCCAGCCAGAAAGTTGTTTTCTTTCTTTCTTTCTTTTTTTTTTAATACCAAAACAGCATAAATACAGAAAATTTAAAGTATTTACAATACAATTGGTTTCCTATCTGGGGGCATTATTATTACTATTATTATTTACTATATCCTATGGGCTCGTCCCTGTTGTACATTGCTGAGGCTGTGTAAAGCTAGAAAATCTACAAGATTTGCCAGTTTTTCTCCCCTCTTGAGGCATTTTTAAAAATCCAGCTAAGGAACTGAAAGGACAATAAGGAATGAGCCTGCAAGGAAATTGGTGATGAATTGCTTACTGACCCTTAAAACTCCTTCAGACTTGCTGCACCCCGATCCTCCAGCCCTGACAGATAATCAAAACTCTTCTGAGAAATTCCTTGCTTCATAAATTGGAGTACTTGGGTATCATATTGACAGGAACTCAATATTGTTCTTGGAAGGATTTGGTCAGTCTGAACTTGCTGTTCATTAGTAAATGGTAGTAATGCCTAAGTAGTCATTACCAATTAGTATTTATCTCAACTATTGTGGCACAGAGCCTTAGTTGTCCTTCCCAAATATCTTCTTCCCTTCTTCTTGGGCACCTACTTAGAGACTGGATTTCCCAGCCAGCTTTGCAGGAAAGTATGGCCATATGATTAGATTGTCCCCAGTGAAATGTGAGCAAATTGATGTAGGTAACTTCAGCCTAACCCAGCTGAAAGAAAATTGCTTGCCCAGGACTCTCTTTTCTTGTGTTGTGGAAAGTACACAGACCAGGGAGTCAGATGAAAAGGGCTAATGCCTCAGGGGAGTAGAGCAATGAGGTGGGAGGAAACTGGGTCTCTGAGGCATCTTCTGGAGTCAAGCCAACCTGCCAACCTGGCGTACTTACCTTGGGACTTTTTTTTTTTTAAGATTTATTTATTTATTTCAGTGAGAGAGAGAGAGAGAACGTATGTAGCAGGGAGGGGCAGAGGGAGAGGGAGAGAGAAACTCAAGCAGACTCCATGCTGAGTGCAGAGCCTGATGCAGGGCTTGATCTCACAACGCTGAGATCAGACCTGAGCTGAAACCAAGAGTCGGACACTTACCTGACTGCACCACCCAGTCGCCCCTCACCTTGGGACTTTTACAAAAGAAATAAACTTCTACTTTATTTAAAGCATTGTATTGTGGGTCTCTTTGTTATGGCTGCTGAGACTTTACCTAATTAATATACATAATTACAGATGTGACTTTTTATTGTTTTTTCTAAAAGAGATTGTGATTTTCATGGAAACAAAATACCTTAGAATGTAGAAAAAGTTAAAGGCCATCTTGTTCAATTTCCCTCCCATTCAGGAATCCCCTCTACGATGTCCCTTCAGAAGGTCACCCAGGCTCTGTACCAACACTTCTGTGCCACTCCCTAGGATGGCCAGACCATGGGCTGCTTTGTTTACACTTTTATACCATCCCTCCCGTGACCAACAATGTAGTGTGTTGCTATAAAGCTAATTGGCCTGTAAGGCATCTAACTCATCCTTCCCCATAATATGGTCTACATAACACCCATTCTAGAAGATGTTCCTCATATAAAGCATTCTGGAGCCAAATAAATTTTGAAAACATGTATACTATACCTCCCCTTGAAGATTATATATACCATATATATTAATATTTTAAGGTTTAGAAAAGTCTGAAATAAATTTGTTTAACTTGGCTTAATCCAGACTTTATTAATGGCCATGAACCATTCCTAAACGCTTACTTTTTTTCCTGAATAGTATCTATCAACATCATGTAGAACTGGTATGTTCTATAAAACACATTTAGGAAATGTAGATTTAACCCATGGCCTAGACTCCAGTTGGCACCATTTCCTACACCACTGAGCCAGTCAACCATAGATACACAGGATGCAATTCCACATAGGATAGAAAAATGTTGGAATTTGTTTATATTGCTTGATTATTGGATGTTAGCCCAGTCTGTAATAAACAGGAAATGTTTTTATTTGAGAATATACCAAGAACTCCAGAGACAAAGGAAATACACACCCAAAATAAAATTTTCGCCCAGCAAACCATCCATAAACAAGCAACTAAATTCTTCCTTCACAGTGCCATTTACAGGGCTTACTAACAGAGAATCTAGTCTTTACTGGTAAGAAAACCTGGTTTCTCTCCTGTATAATCTCAGTCTATTTTAGTATAAAGAGTATGGAACTAGAGCCGAGCAGATCTAGATTTGAATTCCACTTACTATCTGTATGATTTTTGGAAAGTTATTTATTCTAACTGAGCTTCCATTTCCTTTTTGATAAAATGGAGATACAAATCTGTCATTATGTTTGCAGGGATTAAGTGAGATAATGCCCGCAAAACACCCAGCACATAATAGGAGTTCAACAGATGGTAGAGTTATCTTCACTTCTCCCCTCTCCCCTCACCCTCCCCTTTTTAAATGTTTACATCTATTTCAGACTGACCTTACCATGTATTTCGTTACTATGGGATGCACCCCATATTCCTTAGCCAGATCCAAGAAATCTACTTAACATCCATTTAAAATGAAAGGATCTCATTTGTTTACCTTGCTGCCCAGATAATGTCTTTCTCTTGTTAATAGTTGTTATAGAATATGAATTGTGAAGGCTTCCTTCTCTTTTGTCCACGAAATTTTTGAGTTCCATCATTGAGGGTATTATAACACCCCTTACTATAATGATTAATATTTGAAAAATATCACAGATAGCCACATTAACATTTTCCAACTAAATTGGTTTTTTTCCTTCTTGATGGAAACAAAATATTATGACTGTAATTAAATTTCATTTATTTTCCTACAACTCTGTTTTAACAGATGAGGGCACTAAATGACATTGTAAGTCAAAACTACACTTTTGGGAACCAAAGACTTTTTCAGGAACTGAAACAGGTCAAAAGGTTAACTAAAGGTTAGAAATTTGTTTGAAGTTTTGTTGGTTTACCCAATTTGTAAAAGGCAAAACTTTTGTTTGTGGCTATCCATGAGTAGCTTATATCAGACAAACCCTCCCCTGAGAACAATTATAAAAGCTGAAGAGTATTTTTTAAAGCATGCAGTTATTTGAAGATCTCAAATAACAACCAAGGCAGCCAAAACTTTAGGGGCCAAGATTCCAGAGATAGCCCTTGATATAAGAACCTGGTAAGAATAGAACAAGAAAGGAATATTATAGGCTATTCACTTTTCTTAGCATTGTTGCAAAAATTATATATGAAATACTTACAAACAGAATTCAGTATTACATGTAAAATGAATAAGCCATCATGACCGAATTGAGTTTATTCCAGGAATACATGGTTATGTAACATTAGAAACTCCAATCAATGCTATTTTCTACTTTAACAGAATGAAGAGGAAAGATTATATGATCATCTCAATAGATGCAGGATAATTATTTGATAAACTTTAGTACCTTACGGACTTGTAAAAAGCTAAAAATAGAAGGGGATTTCTTTAATCTAAAATTAAAAATGTTTTTTGGGAAAACTTACCACAAACATTGTACTTAATGGGAAATATTAAAAGATTTTCTCCTGAAAGCAATAATAAGACATTGTATTGGAGGTCCCACGCAATAAAATAGGCAATAAAATAAGGCAACTAAATAAAGAAAGAAAGAACCACAAAGAGATGTCATAAAAATTGGAAAGGAAAACATAAAACCATCATAATTTGTAGACCATATGATTGAGTACATGGAAAACCCATAAACTATTACAATTAAAAGGTGAATTTAACAGGGTCTCTGGATACAAGGTCAATACACAAAATTCAGCTGTATATTTATATACTAGAAACAAACAACTGAAATAAAATTTTATAATGATACTATTTATATTAGCATAAGACATTAAATAGTTGCCTATTAAAATACGTGTATTTTATGCTGAAAACAACAAAACATTATGGAGAGAAATTAATGAAATCTTAAGTAATGGAATAATACACCATACTTACGGATTGGAAGACTCAGTATTGAAAAGTTGTCAACTTCCCCCAAATTGATTTATAAATTGAATGCATTTCCAATTAAAATCCCACAGAGTTTGTGTGTGTGTATGTGTGTGTGTGCATGTGCGCATGCACATTTGTGTGTGTGTGCATGTGCGTGCATGTGTATAAATTGACAGCCTGCTTCTAAATTTTATATGGAACAACTAAGGGCCAAGAATAATCAAGACAATCTTGAAAAACAAAGACAGTGTGATATTGCGCAGAAAGAGACAAAGAGATCAATGGAGAAAAAACGAATTCAGAAATAGACCAACACATGTGATGTTATTTGATTCATGACAAAGATTACTTCTGCAAAGCAGTGAAAAAGCATAGTCTTTTTGATAAACGATTTTGTCAGTTGGTTATCCATACAAAAAAAAAACAACAACATTGATTTCTACTTTGTGCCATTTGTTAAAATCAATTTCAAATTAATTGTGCACTTAAATGTGAAGATAACATAGAAAAGTAACAGTGGAATATGCAAAGATATCTTTCATGCAATACCAAAAGCCTTAAGCATAAAAAAAATTGATATATTGGACTTTCTTAAAATTAAGAACTTTTCTTTATCAAAAGAGATGAGAGTGAAGATAAGGATATGTGTAATACATGTATCTGGTATATCCAGATATCAGATATATATGTATATACAGTAACTCCTATAAATCAGGCAAGAAAAAATAGATATTATTCACCCTTCTCTCCCAAAAAACAGGCAAAAATTTTGAGCAGATAGTTCACCAAAGAGGATATCGAAATGGTCAATAGACATACGAAATTGTGCTCAACATCACTAGTTATGAGATAAGTGCAAAGTAAAATCATGGTAAGATAGCACTATGTACTCATTAGAATGGCTAAAATTTTAACAACTGATAATACCAAGTGCTGATAAAGATGCGGAACAATGGATTCACATACACTGCTAGTAACAATATAATTTGGTATACCTCTTTAGAAAATTATTAAGCAGTATCTACTAAAATTAAACCTATGTATCCTCTAATTTCAGTACCGGAATTAGCAATCCCACTACTGGCTATCCATCTAACAGAAATGCATGCATATGCCCTTTAAGATGTTGGATATTGGTACAAAATTGTTCATTCAGAAATATTTACAGTAATCACAAGCTGGAAACAACCTCAATGCTCTCAATAACATAATGGACAAAGAACTTTTGGTATATTTATGAAACAAATATTACACAGCAGTGAAAATAACAATTTACTCCTACAGACAACATGGATAAATCTTCTTTTTTTTTTTAAAGATTTTATTTATTTTTTGACAGAGAGACAGCGAGAGAGGAAACACAAGCAGGGGGAGTGGGAGAGGGAGAAGCAGGCTTCCCGCTGAGCAGGGAGCCCGACGCGGGGCTCAATCCCAGGACCCTGGGATCATGACACGAGCTGAAGGCAGACGCTTAACGCCTGAGCCACCCAGGCGCCCCAACATGGATAAATCTTATAAACATAATGTCAAGCAAAAAAAGCCAGAAATAAAAGGGTTAGGGGGAATTATTGTCAACTGATAACATTTCTTTAAAATGGCTGATTTATTCAGGCTTAGTATTTCTTCTTCTATAAATTTTGATAATTTATATGTTTTTAAAAAATTATTTATATTTTCAACTTTATTGGCATAAAATTAATTATAGCAACCTCTTAAGGTTTTTAAAGTTGCTATTATAGCTGAAATTTCCACCTGATTTTTCCCTTCCAAAATTTCCTCAGTACTCTGGACCACTGATGGTACTCCCCTCTCCTGTCTTCCAGTGACATTACAAGCTTATTCCTCTTTTATTCCCCTAAAAGTATTTTTTGCCATTTCAAGAGATTTGGGGAAGAAAGGAACATAAACATTTCCCTTTTTTATCCAATATTCCCTCAATAAGCAACTTTGGGGGAGTTATCTGCTATTTACATATTTACAATAAGACATATTTTAAGGCTACAAACCAATAGTTGTTTAGTACCATTAAGATACCCTCAATAAACACTCTCTTTGGAAAGAGTTACCATTGATTATTTACTATTTTGTTATTAAAGCTTATGTATAGAAAACTAGTAGACATTAGGGAAAGAGAAAATTCCTACGAGGTTTTTTGAGCATCCAGATACTATTTATCAAGCAAATACTTTCATGCTTGTTATTTCATTCAAACTCATATCGCTATGAAAGTAGTAAGTCCATGTGTCCTTCATGTTTTTGTTGTAAATGAAGTTGAAGGAAAAAAAAGGGGGACTTAGGGACCAGGCCCTACAACAAACAAGTAGTTAGTGGCAGGTACAGAAAAAGATGGAGATGAGTCAGGGTGACAAACACAAAGAAGCCTAGCGATCTCTCAGAGATCCTATAACCTCTGTATGAAAATCAGAGAGCATTCCTTCACAAATAAAGAGCCTTACCCATCTCAACAGCAACACTGGATCATATTAACATGCACAAATGCCTTCAACATTCTGTAGAAAGAAATAATTTTCTATCCAGGATTCTATGCCCAGAAAAATTATCAATCATCTGTGAGGGTAGAATAAAAATATTTTCGACAGGCAAGGTGTCAAAAAATTTACCTCCCATGTACCTTTCCTTGGGTATTTCCTGGAGAAAATGCTCTGCTAAATCAGGAAGTAAACCCCAAAAGAGGAAGACATAGAAACGAGAAAACTAAAGCTCTCACACAAGAGGGAGGTGAAGGGTATTTGCGGCAAGATGGTCAATGGAGAGCACACGTTGAAAGCCCTGGGCAGTAGAGCTTGAGAGGGACTGGTCCAGACTGAAGCAAATCAGAAAGTTTGGGGACATATGTCTTCAAGAACATGAAGTTTGTACAAGGCCTAAATGAGTTTTAAAATATAAGCTCGACACAACTATAGGGAGTTTGGGTTGAATTTGAGATTATTCATAGAAAATTAAGCAAAATAAAAACATGATCATTATTAAATTCAGGGAAAAGAAAACAGAAAAAAGTAATTATAACACTCATCATAGCTCAACTGAGAATAATGTTTATGTCATCAAATTAATACTGATCACTGATCTGAATAAAATTATGGTATAACTACACAGAGAGAAGAGAGGGATGAGAAATTTGTGTCTTGTGATTGAAGCAATATCTAAAGCTGAAACATAATACTTAGAGATATTGAAGTAAATAACCAAAAGCAACAGTTAAAAACATTTTTAATGTAGCTGCCTTTCGAGAGTAGGAAAAAAAATGGTGAGAAGACGACTATGTTTTATAACAAGTCTTGTGGAACCATTGGGCTGTAACAATAAGTATGTTGAATTATGATAAACATAGAAACTAAAAAGTCAAACTACGAAAAGACTTGAATTTTATGCGATCTTGGACAAGTAACTTAACCTCTCCGGACATAATAGGTAAAATGAACGGTTAGGATAGGTAATCTTCAATTTGGGATGATCTCTGGTCCCCAAAATTTAAGTGTTAAACTACTTAACTTTTAACTTTAAGGCTCAATAAGATCCCATGAAATGGAGTCCAAATTTTAGAATTAGAAGGGATAATGCTGTCTAGCTGGATTCCTCAGTTTCCCAAGAAGAAATCCAGAGAAGCCAAGTGATTTGGTAACAGGGACCAGCTCATTAGTGGCTGAGAACACACTGGGACACGGGTGTCCAGCTCTTGATCCAAATATTCTTTTTATTTTACCACAGTGCCAGGGAGAGAGACCTTTGTGAAAGAGAGAGACAAAACCACACAGAACTACATAAAACCAGTTCTGAGATATTATTTCTTGTGGTTAAGCCAGAAAAGTGGTTTGATTGAACCTCTCCCTTCCCCCGCCCCAGCTCTTTCTTGATAGGGTTGTGTGCCTAACTCTAATTACAGCAAAGGTTAAAGGCAAGAAAAGTACATTTCTAATACAGAGATGAATCCATTTCCCGATACAGAGATTGTGCTAGTACCAATTTCATTATGTGTCACCAAACCTTCCTTGTAGCCATTAGTAATTTTCCAGACTTATGTCCACACTGAGTCTGAGGTTGAATCAATGCTGGGGTTATAACAGAGATGCAAAGTGAACACATAAAGCTCAAGATGGTCTGCAAACAGTATTACAGGTGACATTCTGCCCGGAGCACACTCTGTATTCTGCAAACCTCTTTCCTTCCTCCAATTGGCTGTGCTTGCCTGCATGCAAATGCAAGAGGGAAATCTAAGACCAGTTACTAAGGAGACAAAACAGGTGCTCGCATGAGTCATCCTCTCTTTGGAGGGAATCTGGGTAAATTTTCTATGGTGGAAGCTTCAGTGGTGATTAATTCACTTTTGACATCCATTTCAATGCACAAGGGCTGAAGAATTAACTTCAAATTAAACCTTACTTTTTCAACACTGTCAGGTGAAAGCAGAAAATGATACACTGTGGCTTGGTCTGGGGTTAGAGGAGAACCCCTGCATCTTCTTAGGGAAGGAAAGAGAAAAGCAGAAACTTCTGAATGAATAGGCGGCTCTGCTCTGGGCTGAGGGAAAGCATGGGTGACAAATCAATCATTTGGCCCATTAAGAGGAGCTGGAAAAAGGACTGGATGTTCAAGTGATACTATCATGTGCTAAATCTTATAGGACAGCCAGTACCACCCAGGCAGTCGACCCTGATAAGGTAGAGGATTTGGGTTGGGGTTGGGGGAGACAAGAGGAACACAATTTAATTTTGACTTCCATTCTGGGAGGCAGCAGCAAAATGGATCAGATGGGTATTGATTGCAATCCCGGTAATACCACCTAATAGCTCTGGGTCCTTAACCTTTGTGAACATCTGTAATCTGTGAACAACACCTACCTCACAAGGTTGTTGTGAGGACACACACGTAGCAAGCACATAAGAAATTCTGGAATTCTGTTCCCTTATCCTGTGCCCTATAAACACAAGTTTAGATAGAAGCATAGAATCCCAAAACTGGAAAGGAGCATTAATGATCTCATTTGGCCACTCAGAATGTGTGAAGAGGGGCGCCTGGGTGGCTCAGATGGTTAAGCATCTGCCTTCGGCTCAGGTCATGATCCCAGGGTCCTGGGATCGAGCCCCACATCGGGCTCTGTGCTCAGCAGGGAGCCTGCTTCTCCCTCTCCCTCTGCCTGCCTGTCTGCCTACTTGTGATCTCTCTCTCTCTCTCTCTGTCAAATAAATAAATAAAAAATCTTTAACAAAAAAAGAGTGTGTGAAGAAATTCCAACCCCTCTAGAAGAAGTACAAAGGTCTTCTCCAGCTTGTGCTTAAACAGCTCCAGTAAGAGGGACTTTCCACCTGTAGAAGGAAGTCTTCTTATCTTCTGATAAATATTTTAGGACGTCCTTTACCTATTTACCTTAGTTTGAGCCACAAGAGCCACACAGGATAAACTAGTCTAATCATTCCCACAGGAAACACAGTACTTGTTTTCTTCTGATGTGTTATCTTCCGAACATGATATGCAACTTTCCTTCATTATTCTGATGGCTGTTTTCTCTAAGAGCCTGTAGCAGAGACTGTGGTCCAGCCACCAAAATCCATTCTGTCTGTCCTTTGCTACTACCGAATTATAGAGGGGTAAATGGGACATCTAGATGAACTACCTTTCCCAGCCTCTCATGCAGTCAGGTATGGACAGACTGGGTGGCAGTAGAAGGTGAGCTGAAATGGTGAGTGCCAATTCTTGGCCAGCACCTTAAGATAGTCGATATGTCTTCTGCATGCCCTTTCTCTATTCCTTCAACTGTAACCTGGTCAGAGTGGTGACCCTTTCAACCCTGTGGTAGATGATAACGTCCTGGTGGAAGATGAAGGAACCTGGTTCCTTGTATGACCACATGGAACAGAGCCACATAACATCCTAGAATATTCAGCTGGATGGTTACATAAAAGAGAAACAAGCTTTGTTTTTTAAGCCACTGTTTCAATGGATCTCACTGTATCAGAAGCCTGGGCTTACACTAACCAGAACAGGTCCTCTCAAAGTCTTCCTGAGAAATGGGTCCAGTGATCAGGTTGTGTTGTGGTTTCACTAAAGCAGAACACTTAGCTCTCTTTTGTCAGATACTATTGTATGTTATAAATGGGATCTAACATGAATTATTCTTGTGGAGTCACATCACGTTGATGAAAAGAAGCTAAAACCTTAAAACTTTTTTCCTGTGTTGTTGCTAAACCACATATCCTCCAACCTATCCTTGTAGAATTGGTTTCTGGATACAAGGGAAATTCGTTATACTTATCCTTATTCAACATCAACTTGATAGATATAATCTATCACTCCGGTTTGCCAGGATCCTTTTGTTTTCTGGTTTGTAATCCAATCTCTTGCTTGCTCCTGTCAATGTCCAGTGACCCATATTTTTGAGCACCATACCAGCTATAGCTTTAGTGTGGTGTAATTTCATATTTTGATACTGGTGTTAAGAAATAAAACACCTTATATATATAGTATTTATATTATATATATTATATATATATATATATTTTTTTTTTTCCTGCTAAAATGGACCTAGAGTCCTCAGTTTGCAGCTTGACAGCATGGTTATGGTCCCCTCTGGTGCAAGTAGCATTTACAGGGTTGCCCTTCACATCACTGCTTTGCAATGAATAGTTCGAAAATGGCGGCTAGCACTAACATCCCAGGAATCATACTTAGCCCAACGTCTGTCTTCTCTATCTTGCAGCAGGTGTCAAAACCTTGTCCACCCACAGGATTGTACTGCTTGTCTCTAAATGGAAACAAGGCCCAGCTATTCTGCTTCTCAGTGAATGAATTCCCTTTGTTTCTTCTCATTTGCAGACAGACATCTGCAGACAGGAACATATAAACAAGTGTATTACCGTTTTAATTACCTGTCATCTGTAAATAGATACACTAATGTAGCAGACTAATTAAAAATTAACAATGCAACATCACTGTGAAACTAAAAGCCAAGTTTTTGCTTCTAGTAACTATTTAGGATCGGAAGACAATTACTGAATAAAAATAATTCAACTCTGATTAATTTTAGTAGAAATGAGGGGGCTGATCATCCTTGCTAGATATAGCTGAAATTAGCTCTCCAAATTACCTTACATTTCTTTATGTTTCTACTGCCAAACGTAATGGCAGTGCTGACTGAACAACAAGGTTGGAGGACAGTCTTGGACTGGGACCTGTTCAGTGGTCCCTGCTGTGTTCTGTGCTTCTGCAGCATCCCTGGCTTCTCCCCACCTTGGGCTCCATCATCACCTCTTGAATTCCCATGCTTATTAAGAAATTTCCAGCTGGATGTGCCCAGTATTCCAATTCAATGTCAACTTAAGCTAGTGGCCTTAAGAAGGAGGACGTGCTACACACTTGCTAGATCAAAAGCATACCAAACCATCAAAGACATGATGGCCTGTGTTTTGAGTCCTGTTTGGAGTGTATTCAGTGTCACCAAAGTTTAGGGATGGAATAAACCTCAGAGATACTGGAGGGATTTGGTACGTTCCTGCAGAATAAGAACTTAATCAACCATGCCTGGAACAGAGCTGATGTTCCACAGAGCCTGACCTCTGAACGCCAGCTATCATCTGTTAGAGTCTTCTAGCTTCTCAGCCTTACTTGGCTTCAGAAAAGAAAATTTTTAATTGATCAATGATGAATACTTGGAAAGCCCTTTCCATCTTAGCACCCATGTTTTATTTATTTATTTATTTAATTTTAAAAAAAGATTTTATTTATTTATTTGAGAGAGAGAGAGCAAGAGCACACAAGCTGGGGAGAGAGGCAGGGGGAGAGAGGCAGAGGGGAAGGAGAAGCAGACTCCCTCTGAGCAGGGACCCCGATGTGGGGCTCGATCCCAGGACCCTGGGATCATGACCTGAGCCGAAGGCAGATGCTTAACCGACTGAGCCACCCAGGCACCCCAGCACCTCTCCCATGTTTATCTGCAAAGCTTTTTTATGTACTTTATTCTGTAGTCTTAATAAAATTGTGTGGAAAATAACAGCTCCCTGTGCTTTCCATCAAAGCCATGTATTTCCTCATTGACCCAGGTTTTTCCCAACTTGCTTATCCACACAGTTCCTACACACTTTCTCACGGGCAAAACCACCACCGTCCCTTCTTAGCATGGAGAAAAACATTTCATCTTGAGAAGTTTTTCCTTTTGATGAGTTACGTATCCAATCTGGTCCTCTTTTCATGTTCCCTATTTTAGCCAATGTCACTATTATGAGCTTTTAGCTCCCAGATGATTTCTTCAGCCATGTCCAGTCTTCTAATAAGCCCATCAAAGGCATTCTTCATTCCTGTTACAGTATTTTTTATCTCTAGCATTTCTTTTTGGTTCTCTCTGCTTACATTGGTCATCTGTTCTTACATGCTGTCTACTTTATCCATCAGACCATTATAAGATACTCTAATATCTTATAGGATATTAATCATAGTTGTTCTAAACTTCCTATCTGATAATTCCAACATCCCTGGCATGTCTGGTTCAGAAACTTGCTCCATCTGTTAAAACTGTGTTTCTTGCCTTTTAGTGTGCCTTGTAATTTTTTCTTGGTGAGGTAGACATGATGTACAGGGTAAAGGGAACTGCCGTAAATAGGCCTTCAGTAATGCGGTCATGAGGTGTGGGGGAGGGGAAGCGTTCTATAGCCTGTGATCTGGTCTCAGTCTTTCAGTGAGCCTATACCTCTGGACTGTGAGCATTCCAAGTGTTCCTCAGGGTTTTTTCTCCCCTCTTAGGTGGGATAGGACAGCCAGAGTGACCTGAAGTTGGTTGTTTCCTTTCCTCTGGTTAGGCTCGCTAATACCCCAGTAGA
This sequence comes from Neomonachus schauinslandi, assembly GCF_002201575.2. NCBI lineage: Eukaryota > Metazoa > Chordata > Mammalia > Carnivora > Phocidae > Neomonachus > Neomonachus schauinslandi. The sequence continues at coordinate 58,449,303 of NC_058405.1, read as the reverse complement.
ATAGGCTCTGGTTAACTAGTTCCCCATGAAGGCAGGCCTAGTTAAGAAGGGCAGAGCACTCTGCCATAGTTCAAAGTGGTTATTTTCCCCCTCTCCCTGCCTGAAACACAAGGGGATTTTTTTTTTTTTTCTCTAGTATGTACTGTGGGAACCTGGTTGAGCTCCTGGAGGTAAATCTCACAATAGTTGCTGTCCCATGGTGGTTGGTATAGTGATGAGATTGCTCATGACTAGGTCCCCTGGGCATTTTTAACTCTCAGAATTGTCACTGATTAGGGTCAAGGTTTTCCTACTTTAACATTGGTTTCAATGGTGGTTTCTGCTCATGAATCTCTGTTCCCATAATTTGAATTTCTCTGTATTCTGCTTTCTGTCTCTTCAATCTTAGGGGCAACAGTTTGCCATGTGTCTTCCCCTCTCTTATGGATCCAAGGACAGTTGGTGATTTTTCAGTCTGTTCAGGTTTTTACTTGTTGTTAGAACTGAGTGGTGACTTCCAAGCTCTTTACGTGCAGAACCAGAAACACAAAGTCCTCCTGTTATGAGTTTTTAATGAGTTTGGGAGTCCATCTAGTTGTGTGACTCATAAACCTAGAATCTCATCCCTACATCAACTACTGAGCCTTGTTGACATTTATCTCCTAAATATCCCATGACTCTGCTCACTTTATCTCCTCTGTGGTCTCCACGTTGGCCCAAGCCACCGTCACCTACCACCTCTTCCACTGTCCCCCACAGAGGGCCTCCAGTGACCGTTCCACACCCTGAACAAAACTTCAGAACAAAAATCTCTATATTACTAATCCTCTTTCGAAACCCTGTGGTCAACAAGAGCCAGGCCTTTGCCAATGGAAAGCCCCTAAACAGACATAAACAGAAATTTCCCAGGTTCTGCAAAAAGAGACACAGAAAATTCTTAAATGCAATCCAGCAAGAATTTCGTCACTCAGAACTGGGATTTTAGGCCTGTGTAATGTGGATGGCTGAGTAGGCAGAATTGTTGCCTTATAACGGTGGTCAAATAAATACTGGAAACCCCATGGTTCAGACCTTTCACATTGAAAGGACTGGCCCCTTTGACCAGCTGCTGGCCACAATTGGCACCTCGAGACCCCTGAGGACCTGAGAGGTATCTTTTGTCCATGCTGTTCTTATACTCACTTTGATGCTTTAAAAAGCTTGTGAGCAGAACTGATTGGCGCCCACAGGTTTCATTTTCCCCATCCTCAAACATGGTCGTGGTCTTCTTGTTCTAGGGTTATTTTACAGTGACTTCCCATAGTTCTTATAATAAGACAAACTCCTTAGTGTGGCTCCTGTCCTGCTCTGCTTCCCCTCACTCTCTCTGTCCAGACACAATGACTTTCTAGCTCTTCCTATTTGCCACCAATACTCCCTCTTGCCCCAAAGCTGTTCTCTTAGACCGGGATGCTCTTCCCTCGTCTTCTCAGCTTAGTAATTTCAATTTATCTCTCTGATCTCAGCTCAAGCACTATTTCTTCAGAGAAGACTTTCCTGACCTGTCCAGTGAATCAATTCCCATTAGTGTAGGTTTTTATAGCATTTTGTATTTCTTCCTAACGTTGGTCATCATTGTAGTTTCATATCTGTGTAACTATTTGATTACTATCTGTGTCCCATGAGAGCCAAGACAATGCTTTGTTTTGTTTATAATTGTTTCCCCTATGCCTAGCCCGGCACTTGATTGTAGTAAGTACTCAATAAATGTAATGAATTAAGTAATGAAAGCCCTGTATTTGTTATAAAGAGGAATCATTCTATAACTGACATCTCTTCTCTTTTTGGATGGGGTTGGCCAGTTTGTCAACAAGAATTTATTGAACTTGTATGAGGCGGAGAGTACTGTTGTCTGTTTTTATATATTTCAATAACCCTACAGTATATGGTATGTGAATGCTGTGCTGTGATTTCAAGGAAGAAAAATAAGGCATAACAAAGAGGGGCTGATCTTTTTCACCTTCTTTATGAAATATGTTAAAGACAAATAACTGGAGACCAACATGCAAGGAATATATCACTTCCAAAAATAACACAGAAGACAAGTGTGGTGATGTAGCTCAGAATTATGGAAGCATATCAACTGCTTCCTCTTCCTTCAGCGACTTTGTGCATTTTGAAGGATTCCTCTGTTTTAGACAAGTGCAATCGGACCTGGTGACTCACCACAGGTAGTTCCAAGTCAGCATTACATAATACATCTCAGGCAGCCAGCGCGAGCTGGTGTCAGTTTCTGTCTCCAGGAGAGAGGGAGAGAAGCCGCTCTCCAGCAGGGTCCTGAGGAGGGTCAGCATCTGCAGGCTAGTAGCAGAAAACAAAAGAAGTGGGAGTCCCACTCCTACTCTGCAGACCGATGCTGGTTTAGAAAGATGTCCCTGATTTCATCACTCATCTGTGTGGGCTGTATTTCATTTACTGAATGGTTGTGCAACAGGAAAAGTGATTCAAGGGGAATTAGGCAGTAGGCTTGTTTACCAAATGTTAACTTTAGTCCGAACACCAAGTCACTGATGTGTGCCATGTGCAACAACATGGTTTTGTCTGTCACAGCAGGCACTGTGCGGATGGACCTCGGGAAGGGCTCCTGGGAGGGAGGTTTGGCTGGTACAGAAGAGCCAGGAGTGAAGGCTGAGCCTGGAGACCTTTCCTGATGGACAGTGGAGCAATAGTGAGATAAGGACTGGCTTTACAAATATTTGATGGTTGTTGTATGGTATGGTGCCTCACTGGAGAAATATTATGCATCTTAAGAACATTTTTGTGGAGAACATGCTGTTGCTTTGTCGACTGTTAAACCAGAAGCTTAAGAAGAAAAAACACTCTTATTTATCCCAGATGTCTACTGGAAACCCACTGTACTAAACTGGGGAGCCTATTCAGTGCCTGGACAAGGAATGTCTCATTTGGACAGGGCATGGTAATAGAGTGTGTCGTTAACACTTCCCATTCATTAAGTATCTTTCAGATTGTGAAATTAACTTTAAAAATAGTTTTTAAAAAATCCCAAATCCGTCGTGAGTTCAAACCCCAATCTGGGTGTGGAGCCTACTTAAAAAAACACTTAAAAAAAATCCCAAATCAACAATGATTCAGCCCAAGATTAATGCCCTTTCAAAAGAGGTGGATTAAAAGGTAGACCAAGGTAAATGCGGGTTTATGAGATACAACAGAAATGTGGAGGTGTGAGAATTTTAATCTCAAAAGGATCAGTGGTGAATTTTGAAACATAAGATAGTAAGTAGAAAATTGTCACTTGTTGCTTTTGGCTGTCCAACCTTGAGCCCTTTCATAGCATCCTGATTTCACTGGAGGGTATTATCTTTTCCCCATGTGTGTCGTCCTGATGGCACAAGGAATACCTGCCATCCTCTAAGGAGACTGAAAGGAATCCATCTTCCCTCTCCCTGGGGGATGGCACAGGAGCTGGGCTCAATCAATCAGACTCACTGGGTCAGGAACTGGAATCTTGCACAAGTACTAAAAGAACATGAGAACCGGGCCATTAGCACTGGCTGACCAACCCACCACACTGTGTGGCTGTGGTTCTTATTGCATCCGGTCTTCTGGGTTCCCTTGGTTCCTGTGGGTTTTAATGATTGAGTGCCTCCAGCCCCCTGTGGATTCTCTGAGCCCCCAGGTCCTTCCAGCAAATGCCTTTGGCTTAAGATAGCCAGAGTTGGTGACTAATATACAAATGGTAAATTAATATGAAGAAGACTATTGAGATGGTATGAAATGAAAAATCATTCAAGGGCATACCCTCAGGAAAAGGCAGGGCTTGGGAGATTCTGGGCCAGAGTCAGAGGATGTTTCTGGGGCAGGATTCCGGGAGGCTGAGAGAATTGCAAGGTATGGGACTTTCCAGGTTCTGAGGTAGACCAGAGAACCAGAATCATTACGTCCCCCTACTGCAATGATCAAGGACACCAAGAAAAGCAGCACAACCGTGGCAGCGCTTCAGAAATGACTTAGGGTTTCTCATAGTGGAAATTTAATATGAAGGATGAGATACATCATGTTTAGAAGAAAAAGCGAGCAAGGGAAGTATAGGCCAACATAGAAAGCACTACCTCTCACCCCTGGCTGGAGGGATGGAGGCAGGGAGGTGGTAGAGCTATAGCACTTTTGGGAGAGGGCATTTCTGCACTGCAGAGGCTAGGACTGGTGGCAGCAGGAATTGCAGAGACACAGTGACTCCTGGAGGTACAGACTCCATGGCACAGAGAGAGGGTAGGACATACACTGGCTTCTCCATCCCTCCTGCCCTCCTGTCTCCACCCATTGGCTGGACCCTGCTGGAAACCAGCAGAGGAATGCATATACGAGCAAATAGGCAATGACCCCACTGAGTGGAGATGGGGCAGCCTAGCCAGGAAGGACACTGTGATAGTCAAAGGTAAGATCTGAGGAGGCATCAAATAGCATGACCATAACCATAGCTGTCTGGAGGAGACTGGTCTTATTAGGCTCCTAATGCTGCTGTAAAAAATTATCACACATGTATTGGCTAAAAACAACAGTCCAGTTCTGGGGGCCCTGCTTTCACTGGGCTAAAGGCAGGATGTCATCAGGGCTCGTTTGTTCTGGAGGTTTCGAGGGAGAACCCGTTTCCTTGCCCTTTTCAGCTTCCAGAGGCCACTTGCATTCCTTGGCTTGTGGCACCGTCCTCAAATCACTCCAGCCCCTTGTTTCCATCATCATATCTCCTCTGACTCTTAACTTCTGCCTCCCTGTTAGAGAGACTCCTTGTAATTACATTGAGCCCATCTGGATAATCCAGGATAATCTCTCCATCTTAAGATCCTTAATGAAATCCCATCTGCCCAGTCCCTCTTGCCATATAAGGCAAAAAATCCACAGGCCCTGGGGATTAGGACATGACCATCTTCAGGAGCCATTATTCAGCCTACTACATGGGAATAGGTGGAGCTGAGTCAAGACTGCCAGGTGTTGCGTGGGACTGGGAATAGGCAGGTAATTTACTGCTCGTGTCCCGTGATCCTATTTTCTCATAGTGAAATAGGACATGTTGCCCGTTGCATGTGTGCTGTGCTGCTGTGGGATTGGCATCACAGAAGAGAAGGCAACTTGAATGGGAGTCTCAGGGGGAGGTATTTGGAGAAAACATTCCCAGTGGTGCCTGCAAACAGAGCCATCCCATCCAGCATCAGTGACAGAATCCATGGGCAAGCCCACACCCTTTTCTGCCTTCCCTCTTGTCTCTTGATGAGCTGGGAATTGTCCAGACACAGCACGGAAAAGGTGTGAGAGGAAAGGCAGAATCCAGCTGGATCTCACTAAAAAGCCAGGAAGTGTGCTGGTCTGCAGACATGAAGGATAATAAAAGAATCTAATATTCAGTGAGGTACAAAATAAATAGCTTAGCCTGGATAAAGGGTTGAAAACTTGAGATTGTAAGATGAAAGAATTACCTAAAGCATCACTTTAGACCAGGAGCAACTCACCCTCTCTGAACGATATGGGATTTAGTATTCTTTATTGTCATAGAGATTATCTCCAAAAGGCTCAGTATGTCCTTCAATGACTCAGAAAGAATCCCTTCAAATTTATTCATCCCCTAGGCCTGCGTGCTGGCCTCAGATCTCTGATCAATAAGCAATCTCAGGCTGCCTGAGATAATGATCCTATTGTGGTCACTGTCAAGGCAATAACCTCAACTCACCTAAGATGCAAAACTGTAAGTAAGAAGAATTGAATATGGAAATGATGAAGGATAACAAAGTCATAGTGTTAATGCATGTGTGTTAAGTATACGACTATTTCATGAACGCTTGGTGGTAAAAGTGTATATCGTGTCTTAGAGAATTTAAGATGTTAGAGAAACTGCAGATTAGTCTCATGCCTTCACTTTAAAATGTGTCATTGATTTTAGGCTTGTCATGTAAGCAAAAAGAGCACAAGAAAAAATGGACTTAGCCTGCAAACTGTATTTTCTGTTTAGAAGAGCTTAAAATTTTAATTCATTAGATTTACCAAAGTACCTAAGTTTCTGAAGGAAGTATTACTTATTCTGGTTGTAAGCCTGCCCACTTGGGCGTTTGGAGGGCTTCAAAAGAACTTGAATACATTATTTTTATTAATGACATTTAAAATGTCAAAAAAGGATCTGACTAAGTTTGTAAATGGGATTCGGTATTATAGATGCATAGCATGTTCAGTATGAGCAGATCAGGTAGCAATCAAAAGCCTCCTTGTTTTTAATTTATAAAATTTATCAGATTTATAGTTTGGTAAGGTTTGTTTGGTAAGGTAAGTGAAACCTCAAGCCTTCAAGTAAACAATATTTCAAATTTGTTATTTGATCAACCAGTTTAATTTTAAACTCGATAAATATAAATAGTATTTTTTGTGCACAACCATCCCCCTCAGAGAGCAGAATACTGACATGGACAGCTCACAGAGCTCTCTGCGAAAGCTCCAGGCTGGATTAGGCTGGAGTTCTCCCCAGCAGAAAGCGATTTAGCTAGGATTACATAGATGAAGGTTCAGAGAAGACTGCCTAGCACATAACTTTTCATGTCGGAGATTTTTGACACACTGCAAATCATATATCTACTCCTAAGCTCGTCCTTCATCCTTAGCATTGTCACCTCCGCAGCACATCGTTCCAGAACTACCCCTTCAAAAGATTGGTTTCAATGGTTTTCGGACTACTTCCAAACTTGGTGCAGAAACCCCCCACTTCCCCTCTGACAGACCTCGCTGTGCCTCCATTTTGTGGGTTTGGAAGGCTGCAGTATAGAGATGGATTCACTTTCGCATCTATTTCTTCGGTCCCGTAGCTTGCTCCTGGCTGCCCTCTTTGCATTTATGAGATTGTCTGCCCTTTTTTCCCCACCCTTCTGTCCAATTCCTGGCATTTTGCTTTGTTTTGGAAACAGTCTCTCGGGAAGTACTTTCTGAGATTGTGTGTTGATGAACTGCATTTTGTGTTGCAGAGCAAACAAGAATTGCATTTGTGTATTTTGGAGGATGGCTAGGGAAGCAGGCTTCCGCAGGATGGCAGGGCTGAAGTGACAGGATCTCTTCTCATTTTTAAGGTAGCAGGGAAAACGAATCTGGACTAAAATAGGCGGAATGGAGCTGAAAGGCATCCTATTACCTGAGCATTAGGGCAACAAACTAATCAATCTCAGACAGCCCCGCCAACCCCATTTTCCAGGTCACCTGTCTTATCACTCCACTGTGGAACTCAGGACAAATTTGTTGCCTGTCTGAGGTTGCTTTGTGTTTATGTTTTTCAGAGTGTGTGCTGAAAAGCTCTAATTCAGCCTATTTTGCTTAGTTCCTCATGTGTGCATTTGTCCTATCTTGTTTTGCCTTGATTATTTTGTGGTAGAGAATTTACTCTGACTTTAGAGTCCTGTAATAGGCGGGTTGTAGTTTGCTATCTCACTTGAAATTGATAGAAAATATGCAAATGGAGAATGAATGATTAGGTCTTAGGTGCATTTGCTTCATCCTACTTCTCCATCTGGGAAAATTAAGCCACATTATTTCCACACACTCAAGATACTCTCACATATATTATAGTACGTCCCCAAATGTACTGCTTTTTCAAAAAGAGTTTTTGTTTACCTATGGGACTTGAATAGTTCAAGAGTCACACTAACAAAATCACCACTCCAAGTACTTAGGATAATGTATTCTTTGGGAAAGCCATATACTTTCAATATGAAATTTAAGAATTTCAACCAGTAAATAATTTCCAGTCTTAAAAATAATTTGCAGACAGTAAAAGACATCTGTATTTAAAAAAAATTCTTCTCAAACCTAAAATTTTCCTCTAACCTCTTGTTATTAGCCATGGCAAAGACTGGGTAACTTTTCAGTAAAATCCACACTCTCTTCCTCTCTTCTTCCTTGGCTATATTTCCTAGTCCCTTTGTATCTGGGTGGGTTCATATGACTCGTGGCAATTGAGGAGAAGTAATGGGTGTCACCCCAGACAGGCAGTTAAGAGCTGGGTGCCTTTTTGGTAGAGCATGTGACTCTTGATCTCGGGGTCATGAGTTCGAGCTCCATGTCAGACAGAGAGTTCACTTAAAAAAAAAAGAAGAGTTGGGGTGCCTTTGCTGTGCACTCTCTTTTCTTTAACAGCAGGGTGATCGTAGAGGATCCAGTGGTAGACTCCAGAGCTTTCCTATGATGCAGAAACACTAGCTTAAAAGAGCCTGGGTGCCTGAGTGACTGTATGGAACAGAGCTTCCTGCTAACACTCACTGGGGTATGTGGTGAACATTGAAAACATCTATTTGTATTAAGTCACTAAGACTTTGGGGTCATTACTGCAGTTAACCTACCCCAGTTAAGACACTGGATAAGCATGAATACTTGCTCCAAAAAAAATGACTGTGAATGCTGATTAACTGGCTGCCAATTCTAGGCATCCTTGTTATTATAAAAAAAAAATGAAACAGAAAATAAATATTGGCAAGGATGTGGTGAAATTGGAAACCTTGTGCATTGTTGGTAGGAATGTAAAATGGTCCAGCCACTGTGGGTAGCAATATGGAGGCTCCTCAAAAAATTAAACTTAGAAATACCATATGATCCATCAATTCCACTTTTGGGTACACACTCAAAAGAATTGAAAGCAGGGACTCAAATTGATATTTGTACACCAACTTCGTAGCAGCATTGTTCACAATAGCCAAAAGGTGGAAATGATCCAAGTGTCCCTCAGTGGATGAATGGATAAACAAAATGAGACATTTACATACAGTGGAAGATTAGAAGGAAGGAAATTCTGACACGTGCTACAACATGGATAAATCTCGAAGACATTATTCTAAGTGAAATAAGCCAGTCACAAAAGGACAAATATTGTATGATTCTACTTATATGAGATACCTAGCACAGTGAAAATCATGGAGAATAGAGAAAATAGAATGGTAGTTGCCAGGGGCCGGGTTGAGGGGGGCGGAGAAAGAATGGGGAGTTAACTGTTTAATGAGTATGGAGTTGCAGGTGGTGAAGATAAAAAGAGTTATGGACGGTGGTGATGGCTGCACAAGAATGTGAATGTACTTACTGCCCCTGAAATATACACTTAAAAATGATTAAAATGGTACATTTTACCACGTAAAAAATTTTCTCTTCTTAATATGCTCAAACTAGGTTGTTTTCTACTGAATATCGATCCACAGATCAGTGTGGAGAAAAAGAACATAAGATCAATTTAATTTTTGTCTTTGATAGAGGATGAATCATGGGGAAAACGGAATAGTAATAGGCATTTACATTTATGTAACTAAGACTTCTAGTTTAATGTTAGTGGCCAAGAGTTGAGTTGATTGCACTTTTCCTTTTATGATACAATAACATCATTTATCTGTGCAAAGTTAGTTTTATTTTCTTATTCTTTTCCCCCTTCAGCCTTGGTACCTCACCTCTGTGTTTGGTACATGTACTTTGATAAGCATCTTTGAAATATATATGTGTGTGTGTGTGTGTGTGTGTTTACATACACCAAATATATGTCATATATTTAAGTATATATGTGCTTTAAGTTTATATGATTGAGATCATGCTATAACTCTCGCTCTGTTTACTTTTTTAAATTTAACACTATTCTTAAAAAGCTCTATCCATGTTGTTTTATGTACCTCCAGCTTATTGGTTCTGTCTTCTATACAGTATTCCAGAATGAGCTCCTACCATATCTTATTTATCCATTTCCATAGGGATGGGCAGCTACCTTGCCTCCCACCTCCCTGCCACAAAATAAAATGCTGTGATGAACTTCTTTGTTTTTGTCACCCTAGGACCTGTGGATACCTTTCTCTGGTTTTACACCCAACAGTGAGTATGCACATACTAAATTTTTTAAGTTCTGCCAATTTCTTCTCCAGAATGGTTGCAGTGGCCTTATGCCTCTGCCAGCGGTGCATGAGAAAATCCATTTCCCCACATTCTTACCAACATTGACTATTATCCAATTTTTAAATTTTTGCCAAACTCTGCATAGGATAGAGGAGTATTTTATTCTTTCAACTTGCATTCCTCTGATTACTAGTGAGGCTGAACATCTTATTCATATATGTGTTAGGTGTTCCTTCTTTTTTTTTTTAAAGATTTTTTTTTTTTTTTGACAGAGAGAGAGACAGCGAGAGAGGAAACACAAGCAGGGGGAGTGTGAGAAGGAGAAGCAGGCTTCCCGCCGAGCAGGGAGCCCCATGCGGGGCTTGATCACAGGACCCCAGGATCATGACCTGAGCCACCCAGGCACCTCGCTGATGTTCCTTCTTATACATTGCTCATTCATATTATTTGCCCATTTTTTTTCTATTGGGATCCCAATCTTTTTCTTATTAATTGGTAAGAGTTTCTTGGAATACTAGTCTTTTGGTTTCTGACTTTGCAAATATTTTCACCCAATATTTTACTCAATTGTTAAGGTTTTCTACTGTGCTATTTGTTGAGCAGAAATCCTCAATTTTGATGTAGTCAAATGCATAATTTTTACCCTATGCTTAATACTTTTGAAGTCTTGTGTGGGAATCTATTTGTACTCCAAGGTCACGGATGCAGTCTCTGACACTTTTTCTATTTACGTTTTTAAGCCATCTGGAGTGTTTCTTTGCGTATGGGGGGAGGTAAGGATAAGCTTTATTATTCTCCATATGTGAAAAAGGCCAGAATTTCCCAAAGCATTTTCCATAGAAGACTATAGATTATGAGAGATGTTAAGTGGGTAACAGAAAAAAAAAGAGTTCTATGGTTAAATAAATTTGGGATAAATCTGGTTAAACAATAACACACACATTTCCATCCTACGGAGTCGTCAATAGGTTAACATACATTTTGAATCCTCAGTAAGTGTCCACAGGAAGCAGTCCATGGACCAAATGTGGCCCAAGGCCTGTTTTGGTACAGCCTGTGGCTAAGGATGTTCCTTACATTTTTAAAGGATTGTGAAGAAGAAGGAGAAGAAGCAGAAGGTGATGTAGAAGGAGAAGTGGAAGAGGAAGAGGAAGAAGAGGAGGAAGAAGAGGAGGAGGAGGAGAAGTAACAGGGGCCTTATGGGGCCCATAAAGCCTAAAATATTTACTATCTGACCCTCTACAGAAAAAGTTTGCCAATCCCTAATCTATAGTATGCCAAGTATCCAAAATATGTTGATCCCAGAACCCTTTGGTAGAGGACAATCTCCTGGGTTAGCACCCCTGACCAGGCTGTATCAACACGGTATGAACAAAAGCAAAAAGCCTGGCAATTTTCCAAATAATTTGGTGGCGCCTGGGTGGCTCAGTCAGTTAAACGTCTGCCTTCAGCTCAGGTCATGATCTCAGGGTCCTGGGATCGAGCCCCGTATCGGGTTCCCCGCTCAGCGTAGAGCCTGCTTCTCTCTCTCTCCCCTGGCTTGTGCTCTCTCTCAAATAAATAAATAAAATCTTAAAAAATTTTTCTCCAAATAATTTGAATGCTATAGAGTCATAAAATTATTAAAGATTTAATTGATTTTGGGGCGCCTGGGTGGCTCAGTTGGTTAAGCGACTGCCTTCAGCTCAGGTCATGACCCTGGAGTCTCTGGATCAAGTCCCGCATCGGGCTCCCTGCTCGGCGAGGACCCTGCTTCTCCCTCTAACCCTCCCCCCTCTCATGTACTCTCCCTCTCTCTCTCATTCTTGCTCTCTCAAATAAATAAATAAATCTTTAAAAAAAAAAGATTTAATTGATTTTATTGGTCATTCAGTCCCAACCTTCTACCGAGTGTTGATCCAATCAATAAACATATCTGACTTTTTCTTCATTTGCGCTACTCCCCAGGGGCACCGCTTCTGGAAGCAGCCCCGGGATTGCATTTGTCTCCCCTGTGGCAGTTCCGCCACCTTCCCTGAGACTGCAGCGTATTTGTTCTCCTGCCCCAACCCGCTCACTCGAAACTCTAAATTCCACTTTTATTTTTCCATGGCTGCAGTGTTGCTGAAAATACTCCATTGATAAGCCTTGTATTTCACAGCCTGGCTGTCGTATTTTTTTTTTTTTTTTCCTGAAACTGTTTCTTAAAGGATCTAAGATCATTTACTTTCTATCTATTTTTAAATACACTTTGAAAGAGACAGATTAAAGAAATCTTTACCATGTGAATTTCTAATAGTTGCAAAAGAATGGGGGTAGAGCGATGTAACAAGAATAAAAACAATTGACCAGTGTGTAATGTGCAGAAGTTATAAAAATGTTTATCCTGTTGATTGAATCCATATTAAAATATGATATTCCTTTTAGGGATGAACTTTGGACAGAGATCATGAAGAATTTAGAAACATACCCCCAAATGGCAGCCAAAATAATTAGGTGGTTAAAAAGGAGTGTGAGGGTGCTTTGAGTCTGAGCTAGACGTGTTTCCACAGAACAGAGTATGGAAAGGGAAAAATAGAAATTTTATAGAGGAGAAAATGTGCAAACATTACCTTAACCGGATGACCAAGGCTAACATTCCCAGTGGTGTCTGTCGCTGTCCCGTACCCCCAGCTATGATATAATGAAAAAGGTACTTCCCCTCTGTGGCATTCTTTCCAAAACCTATAAGCACAGTTTTGTCATAAGAAAAGCAACAGACCAACCCAGATTGTGGGAAATGCTACAAAATACCTGGCCAGTATTTCTCAAATCTGTTAAGGTCAAGGTGATGAAAAACAAGGAGAAACAGACACTGGCACTGGAAGACAAGAAGGTACTAAGGAAACATGACAACTAAATGCAACATGGTGTTCCAGATTGGATCCCGGACTGGGAAAAGAACTTTAAGGAAAACCTGATATTAAAAAAATAAAGAAAAGAAAAAGAAAAAAAAGAAAACCTGGTGAAATTCAAATAAGATCTAGAGTTCAGTGAATAGCAATGTATCCGTAGTGGTTTCTTAATTTGGACTGCTCTAGGTACTATCATAGTGTTTGATGGTAATATTAGGGGAAACTAAGTGGGTGAGGGGTACATGGGAACTCTCAGTCCTATTTTTGTAACTTTCTTGCAAATCTGAAATTGTTCTGAAGTAAAAAGTTTATTTAAAAAATGGGGTGCGGGGGAGGGGCGGGATCACAAGCGGAGCCATGGCTGATGGTGATGGGATTATGAAGTGTTAAGTTGTGGGGCGCACACAGAGTACCCCAGGAGGCCAGAGCAGCAGATACCCGTAAGGGCTGAGGTGGAAAGTGCCCTGGGACATTTGCTGGGAAAATGAACCCATTACAGACGAGACCATTAACATGAGTAAAAGGGGACCTGAAGATCTTCTGCTCATGAGCTGCTACGAATGACTCCCCAGAGCAGGGGGGAAGGTGGTGGGTTTGTACAGGTGGGCCGAAGCCAAGCAGTGGTGGGTCTCACAGGTCAGGGCGGGCAGCTCAGAACTGATTTGTCTCTGCAAAACCGTGGAGGTTATTACTGAAAAGGAAAAAGCTCTTCACTGGCCACAGGAGAGAAAGTATGGTTACTAAATCTCTGCAGACACCTGAATCATATGAATAAGTGGGAGACACAAATCATAAATGAAAGATAAAATATATGTCTTCTAATAGGTAAAATACATTTATATGGAGGACAGCAAGCAGCCCTTTTGCATTTGCATTATGAACCTGAGCCAGGAGGTTTTGACTGTGTGTGGGAAGGGAGACTGAAATTAGACAGGATTCGGCACGTTTTGATTGAGAAGCTGTTAAGCCCTAGAATGCGCTCTGAAGGCTGGCATGGAACATCTGACAGTGAAGGAAATATAGACCAGTCTGGAGGGTTGCTGTGCATTCTCTGTAGGATAAACTTTACTCCAGGTTCCTACCCAGATCTAAGGCTCTATGATTTGAAAAATATTTCATAAGCCCAGGGTCATGGCTGCTTGTGAAAAATCAATGCCCGTACAGGGCTTTCCCATTTAGCTTTTCATTTTTACATTCTTAGGTCAAGCTGGTGAATGTAACACTCAGAAAAATGACAGACCTCCCTACTCAGAGCCATGAGAAATACAAGGAGAAATATAGTGCACATTCTCATGTGTGGCCGCCTCTTTGAACACAGGCCTGGCCTGCAATACTCCTGCTAGCCTGGAAAGGCCTTGCCATCCGTTGACGCAGTCAAAGTCCAATGATCCTGACTCTGAATGTACTCTTTGGTGTAGTCACTCCAGGCTGCGTGCAGCCTGTTATAAAGAGCAACAGTGGGCTTTTATGGTGGCAGAGAAGTCTCCATTTGCAACCCAGGCCATCCACTGAGTCTCACGAGCTTTCTTTCCTTGGGGAAGGATGTCATTTCTAAATCACAGCCTCTGAGATTTGTTGGGATTTGTCACACACAAGCAAGAATTGTTCTCGTAGCATATTTCCCAGTGTGTTTCTGGAAAAGTGGGTAAAAGTCTCTTATCATCTCAGCTCACTTAATATTTCTGTTATAAACATGCTGCTGCTGGGAATGCAAGCTAGCTTTGGTCCCTACAGATGGAGAAAGCCGAGGTCGGGACTGGGGCATTCTGGGCAGGAGCAGATGTGTTTTTACACAACAACTGCCTCAGACTGACAGGGGCCTCGTGGCTATAAATGACGCAAGCCGACTTTTTAATTATCACTGAGATCTCCCCTCCCGTCAAAACAGCATCTCCTGGCCGTTATAGAAGGTAGAGAACACTGCTATTTTGTGTTTAGTCAGAGTGCTCTCCCGCTGGCTCCCTGGGAAGCGAGGCCTACCTTTAAATGGTGTCCTGGTGGGTGAGAGGGGGTTGTCCAGGAGGTGGAAATGGTGGGGACAGCAAACTGTGCTGCTTCCACACTCTCCTACTTGGAGGAGAGGTTCGGGCTCACCATTCCGCATGGCTTTTAATAAAATGAACAAAACAGAGTCTAAAATTACCACCTACCTCCCATCATCCCGTCAATGATTCACGAAACCATTTTACTAGAGAGGACAGAGAACAGCATGTGCACATCCCTCACTCGGACGGAAGGCAACATTTCCCTGTGTTGTTTCATCTCCGAATTTTTCTCCACCCTCCTCCCCACCCACACTTGCAGATAATGTTCCTGCCCTTCTCTTACCACGGACATTCTCTATACTGCGTTGGAGATAATGCTCAATGAATTAGGTAAGACTGACTCTCCATGAGAAAAGAGATGTTTTTAAGATACAGTTATAGACTTCAAAATCTTGAAATAAATTTAACAAAAGTCTCAATGCAATATATTGACCACTGAATTCAGTGACCCCTTAACTTGCCAAGTTGGAGGCCATTGGTGGTCTCGCCCCGAGTGGTCTCGATAGAGTGGTGGGGAGAGAATCCCCAATGAACTGGTTCAAGAAGAGCAGGTAAAGGAAAGAAAAGGGACTCTGACCATAGACAAGTCTTGTAAGACCTTTTGCTGTGAAAGGGAGTGAGGTCAAGGGAGGGTTTAAGACGGAAGCTACTAAAGCATGTCTATAGGCTGGTATTAATGCTGTTTGCTGATCCAGGAAAAAGAGAGAATTGATGTGACCCATTCATCTCCTCTTGTCCCTAAAAGCAGAGTCTTCTGAGAATGATTCGGTTTTGTTTTATGGCCACTTCCCTTTCAACTAGTTTATAACTGCTTCAGGGTGGAAATCATGTCTGATTCATTCTTGCATTTCAAAAAATGCTTTGATGTAAGAATCACAGGGACAGGGATCAGGATGACTTTATCCTTATTGTGTCCACAGTGGCTGGCACAGTACTTAGAGCATAGTAGCTGTTTGATAAACAGTTGTAGAATTGAATGGCTGCTTCTAGAATTAATGCATGAGTGTGTGAATGAACAAACCCGATCATCTGCTTTTTTGGAGTGTTTGTTGGAAAATTTGAATCATGAGCTGTGTTTCCTCCTCTGTTTTTTTCCAGTTCTAGAAACTTGCTCTTGAAACACAGAAGCACACTCAGGAAATGTTAAATTTCATATTCATGTAGAAGAACAGATTGTTGCAAAGGCACCTATCTACTTGTTTCAAGTTCTCAATAGGAGTGATTTGGGGGGAGGGTTGCCTCTATTTTGGAGTACCTTTTGGTTTTCTTTAGAGTTATAAAGTGCTTTCCCACCTGTCGTCTCATCCTTTTATCAGTCTTGAAAGAAAGTGAGAATAAGATTTATTATTCCCATTTGAGAGGTATGGAAACAGAGGCCCAAAAGCATTGAATAATTTACTCAAGGTCACATAGTTTATTGGTGCAGAACAGGACCTTTACTTCAAATACCCTTGCTGTCACTTCAATGAATTAGTATTTAAATTCTCAATTTTGTAAGAGCTCTTCACCCACATCCTGTGACTCAGAGGATCCACTCCTGTTTTTATTCCATTTGTTTCATTTCTGTGCAAAGCAATAACAAATCTGTGTTTCTCAGGGCAGGGCATGGTTCATTAAGCCTCTGCAAAGTTTTAACCTTTTCCAAGACTAGAGGCAGATGGAACAGGCCATAATGAGGTTGTCTTTGCTTGGTGGGAATTGCTGGGTTGGACTGGATAAAGGGCATCCAGCCTGGAGGCTGAATCCTCCAGTGGCATTTCGGGTTTTGTGATATGCAGCTTCTGCAGCAGGCAGGCAGGGGATGAAACATTACTGTTGACCAAATTAAAGCAAATATTCTACTCTTTGAAAGGTGAGATGGAGACTCCTCCCTCTTTGAAAAAGGTTGTTGAAAATGAGTTCTGCTTCAAAGTGTGTTGATCTGGGAAATGTTGGCTCTAGTCACATAAACCTTGTGACTACGTTATGAGGCAACCTTGACAAGCAGAGGACATGTTCCCAAATCAACAGTGGACACAAGGGCCTATTGTATTTCCTGGTAAATGAAATAAACATAAGAATAAACTAAGTACGTAATGCATATAACAGATGTCAAGCTTAGATGCACTCATACCCGCAACTAGGATGTACTCTTGGTCAGGAGCTGAGTATTTGGCAGGGCTGCCGAAGGAGCATAGCAAATTCAATTGCACAAGTCACACAATATTTACAGACCAGCAGATTAATTAAAAGACTCAGATTGTGAACAACTGGGTTAGAGTGCTGCACTATATCAACTCCTAAAGGGATATGTGGTCCTGTTTCTTCTCTTTAAAAAAAAAAAAAAAAATTCAGCTTTACTGAGGTATAATTGACAAATCAAACTATAAGATAATTAAAGTGTACATAGTGGTGATTTGGTATACATATACATTGTATTGTTTTTTTGTCTTTATTTATTATAAAATAGAGGAAGCTTGAATACTTGACATTGTCAGGAGTTGACTCTTTCTGTAAAATAATGATACTGTCTTAGAGTGAATATACCTAGATTTCTATCTACATTTGTTTTCACATAATCACAAGGGAGTTTAATGGAAGCGCTGATAATTACTGAATTTTGATTGACTTATTTCCTCCCTTCCTCCCCTCATCGAGCACATGTTCTGTGTGAGCCTGCTCTAGATATTGGGGATATAGTAGTGAATATGACAGATGTTGTTCTTGGCCTCAGGGTGTTCATAGTTGAGATGGGCAGAGTGTGGTGGATGGAGGGATTTGAAATAGCAAACCACTAATCATGCAGATAATTAGTTATGTTTACAAGTGCTGTGTAGAAATATAGGGTGATTGAGTATGGAAGACAGAAATGGATCCATTTAAGATATATTTAGTAAGCTGAATCAATAGGCCTGGGGGTTTATTAGATGTGGGTGTGAGCCATAGTGAAGGTGAGCAAGGAGTCAAGGACACGGCTGGATAATTAAATGGCTGGCTGGTAACCTATCAGGAGGGGGAAGACGAAGGAGGAACAGGTTAGTTCCCCCAAAGAAAGTTATCATTTTATGAGCCATGCAGACAGGTTCAGAAAAAGTCTGTGGTGCAAGCTTTTCCACACATGATTGTAATGGACATTTTAATGTCACCCTCTTTAGGAACCATGATCGTGAACCACATCAACATTTAATGGCCTTCTATTTGTATGCTTGTCTTTTCCTTGTTCTACATTGTACTGTGAGCTTCCTGGGGGCGAAGGCAGCACTCACCTTTTGTCTCCCTCAGTCTAACATAGTACATGACATTTAGTAGGTAACAATAATTATTTGTTGAACTGAATTATAACACAGTTGTATAATCTGGCTACAATGAACTTGTGTTATCTGATTCTTTTTTTTTTTTTTGTCAGAGAGAGAGAGAGAGACAGAGAGCACAAGCAGGGGGAGCGGCAGGCAGAGGGAGAAGCAGGCTCCCTGCTGAGCAAGGAGACCGATGCGGGACTCGATCCCAGGACCCCAGGGTCATGACCTGAGCCGAAGGCAGATGCTTAACCGACTGAGCCATCCAGGCATCCTGTGTTATCTGATTCTTGCCTAGACTTTATGAGGTCTTCCCTGGAAGTATTTATTTCTATGTATGGCTCCTTTTAGGGAAGAGGTGAGTCTGTCTTGCCAACCAGGACATCTCCAATCCTGATACAAAGTTACATTTCAAAAGTAATTGTTCAGTTTTTGTGCAAAGGAGAGCAATGTTACTCAAAATTTCTGAAAGCACTGGGCAGATTATAAAAGTAAGGGGGAAAAAATTGCCACTGAAAAACCTGAAGAGCCTCAGGAAGTATTTCTGAAGCTTGTTAAAAGAGTAGAGCATTCTTACCCATAAACTGACCACTTTTAGATTAGCCAAGTTTGGTTCAAGTATCAGACCCTAAGTTAATTTTCACAATTGACCAAAATTGGACTAATCTGACACATTGATACTTAAACTTGAAAGGATGGTGACTTTTCTTAGTTTTCAACAGTGTTCCAAGGAACCTTTGGGGTTTCATGGAAATCTCAAGCAAGCCAGTTGGATGGGGCTCCAATCTGTTATTTTTGCCTTCATCCAGGGACCATTGTTTGTATCTGATTTGTTTACAGGTCTGTAAAATGTCCTTTGGAGGACAAGTTCCATGGCTTAAAAGAAAAAAGAAAAAACTTCAGAAATTAGTGTCACATAACAATCCTAAAACTGTTCTCAAATAACTGTGATATTCCTACCTGTAAAATTCCTACCTGAGGGCTGGTGGTGGCATGCTGTCTTTGGGAAAGTACGAAACCTTTATCAGCTCAAACACCAAAAGGCTACAGATCTGTTTGCAAAACACACGGCACATTTCTAATCATTGTATTTATTCCTCTTTTTTTTTTAACTGTCTATTTTCTTAAGTGCATTTGTCAACAAAGTGGTGAACTTTTTAAGAGCAGTAACAAGGGCGCCTGGGTGGCTCAGATGGTTAAGTGTCTGCCTTCCGCTCAGGTCATGATCCCAGGGTCCTGGGATCGAGTCCCGCATCGGGCTCCCTGCTTGGCGGGGTCTGCTTCACCCTCTCCCTCTACTTTCCCCCCGCTTGTGCTCTCTTGCTCTCTGTCAAATAAATAAGTAAAAAATCTTTAAAAAAAAAAAAAGAGCAGTAACAATTATTTTTTTCTCTGTTGAGTTTAGCACAATGCCTAGCTTGATAGAGTTATGCCAGATGAATAAATGGATGAACGGATGGATGGATGGATGAATTTGGCTATTAGAAGAATGATTGACGCAACACTAAGACCTGAGACTTGGTAATTGTGTTCTAATCCTGTCTCAGCAATTCTGTTTTTGTAAGACCCTGAATAAATTAATTTTTTATCTCGTTATGTTAAATATAAAATTAAAAAATAGAGTGTGTTTTGCAAATTAAGGATAATGAGTCACCACTGTTTCTTGGGACTAGAGGGTGCATGAGCAAATTAATTACAAAGGCTTATGTTATTATAATTATAATGTTAATTATATGACATAGCTGCTGTTGATGAAACTAGCCCAGAAAAGGAATGAAATATGAGCAGTTGGTTCAAATCTTGGGCCAATATTCTGGTGGACAAAACTATTACTCATCACTTAGAGGACCTGAGACCAAAGTTTGATGCAATAGAGGGCGTGTTGGATTTCTGCAGATTTAGTCACAGCAATGACCTAGTACCAAAGGAGACACTGAAAATCAAGACTAACTTGAAAAGGAAAAACAAACACCATTGTAAAAGGTAAAGGTTTCTACCCCTTGTCTATTGCCATGCTGGATAAATGTAGGTCTGAAAAAGTGCAGCAGAACCTACTAAGTTGCTTTTCTGTGCAAGGTCTGGTGCTAAAGGAAATTAGAGATGGGTTGCTGAATCAGGGGAGACAGGACCTATACATATAACAAAGAAAATATTAAGGGACCCAGAGAAATAGTGTTCCAGTAGTATCAGAATTCATGAGGAGAATAACCTTTCCCTAAATATTGCTGATTACTTGGATTACTTATGCTTTGGTTTTCAAATGAAATAAAACCTTTCATTTTCTCAATAGAGCCTTTAGCATAAATAAATATGTAGAGAGTGCTTCTGGCAAAGGTATGCATTCCCTAAAGAAGGAAGCTGTTTCCATAAACATAAACCTCTCTTGGACTGTGGCACTCAGCTCCATTTGTGTCTGTCCCGTGGCATGAAGGCACTTGAAGCTGCAGAGCTGTCTCTGATTCTGGGCCAAAGTTGAATCATTAGATTGCTGACCTCACCACACCATGTGTTTTGTGTTAAAATGGTGTGTGTGTGTGTGTGTGTGTGTGTGTGTGTGTGTGTGTATGTAGCAAATGAAAGTGAGGACTCCCCAGGTCCTACATTCTTTATTATTCTAACTTTTACCAATGGTTTTACAGTACCGTGAAAACAATGTATTTCTGATATATTTAAAGTACTTCATTTTTACAATGTAGAATAATAATATAACCCAGAAAGCCTAAGTACACAGCTGGTCTATATAACCACCTAAAAACAATAGTAACTTTTGACCTTCATGTAAATCTTTAAGTTTGACCTTTAAATACAGGGAACAAACTGAAGGTTGCCAGAGAGAAAGGGGGTGGGGAATGAGCAAAATGGGTGAAGGGAAGTGGGAGTTAGAGGCTTCTAGTTATGGAGTGAATAAATCACAGGAATAAAAGACACAGCATAGGGAATATAGCCAATGGTATTGTAATCACGTTGTGTGGTGACAGACGGTAGCCACACTGGTGAGCACAACAAAACATATAGAGAAGTTGAATCACTGTGTTGTACACCTGAAAGTCGTATAAAACTGTGTGTCAACTATAGTCAAATAAAATACTTAAAAATAAATAAAAATAAATCTTTAAATTTGAATATGTTCCTTCAATTTTCCTAAAAAAAAAAAAGGATAGATGATAGATCTAAGAAAGTTTGAAGAAAAAAGACATACATAATCTCATCCTAACTTAATACAAAACTTTTTCTTCTCATATATTTCCTTCCAATTATTTTTATATTCACGCTCTTACTTCCTACTCATTCCAAACCCACGCTAGTCTGGATTCTGCCCCCACGATGCCACTGGAATTGCTCTTGTTAAAGTCACCAATGAACCCAATGGATTCCCTTCACTCCTTAGCCTGTTTGGCCCAACAGTGACGCTCAACACAGCTGAGGCCTCCTCACTCTTCTTGTTCCAGACTCTCTGGGCTTGACTCATTTATTGTACACACTGTGTTCTTTCCCTCCCTGGGCTTCTAGTATGTTCTGTACTTCCTCCTTGGAAGGCTCTTTCTCCCAGTTTCTCCTTCACCCAGTTAACCTCTTCTCTTCTTTCAGATCTCAACATAAAGGTCACAAAGTTAAATTAAATCATTGAATTTCCACTTCAAAATAGTCATCAGACATGTAATTATAGGATTCCTCTCTCTCTCACCCTCTAAGTCCATGGAAGGCAGAAGCCATACTTGTCTTCGCCAATGAAACCTCAGCACCTAGATCATTGCCTGGCACATAGTAGATGCTAAGAATTTTGTTGTGGGTGAGTGGACTTAAGAATAGTTGTGGTCATGGTATACATACAATTTTATACCCTGCTTTTTCATACCAAATCCACATCTCCATGTTGTTGCATTATAATTTTTATTTTCATCAAAATTGTACACACACACGTATAAGAATGCTCAAACTGGAAATAACCCAAATGTCCATCAACAGGAAAATGGATAAATAAATTGTGGTGTTTTCATTAAATGAAATATTACACAGCAATATTGTATATCTTGCTACACACAACATAGATGAATCCTACAGACTAGAGAATGAAGCAGAAACAAAAGGGGACACATATATGATTCCATTTATAAAAAATTCAAAAGCAGGAAATACTGATTTATGATGTCCCAAGTAAGGATACTGGTTACCCTTGGTGGGATAATAATTATTTTCATGTATTTTCTTCCAGTTAAAAAGTGCACTGAACTTACGATTTGTATACTTTACTTACGTAATACTTGAACGAAATGTTTATTTAAAAATAAAAAGTTAATAAATTTTACACGCACATCTTTTAAAGAGTCAAATAGTTCTAAAAGGTTTAAAAATAGCATTTCTTTGCTTCCCACTCCCTCACCCTGCAATGTTCATTTCCCCACAGATAACCTCTTCCAACTTTTTCTAATTGATTCTTTTGCTTTTGACCTCATGGATCTAAATAACAAGCTTTGTTGTTTTGGTTTTAAGCGTTATCTATTGACTTCCCAATGTGGAAGATGGGGATATAGTTCTTTTTCGCATCATTTTTTGTGCATTGGTGAATCCTTCCCATATCTACATCCTTCCAATGTGGGTGATTTATAATTTTGGTTTGATTAATATTCAATGTTTATAGAATATTTTCTATTACAGCTGAGCCATGTAATAAATTATGATCACTTGCCTTTTGTTGCACTTCTTGTTTTCTGTTATTTTTGCTTTGCTCACTTGTTAGTATTCAGAGAATTTCAATCCCTAATGCTCTAACAGTTGCTTAAATCTTCCTCTAAGACAATCAGACTTATTTATTAAAATATCAACTTCATTTTGAAGGAAATCCCCCAGGTTCTTAAGATTTGCTCCACCTTGGACTAGTTGCCCTCTGTACCTGATTTACAGCCCTGAACCTGAAATATGCCTCCTAAATTATTCTGGGTATTTACTTACCCTCTTCTGTGTTGATCTTCTGTTTCTTGTATTCCACGTTGCCTTCCTTTTCTTGGTTTATATCTTTAGTTTTAATTGAAAGTATCCTTCAGTATACCTTCTCAAAAGGATACCCTTTTCAGAAAAGGGTATGTGGAACATAAAAATGTTAAGGCCTTACATATATGAAAATGTTTTTCTTCTACTCTCACACTTTGATTGATGATTTGGTTTTGTATAGAATTCTAAGTTTAAAATAATTTTCTTCCAGAATTTTGAAGACATTGCTCAATTGGCTTATACATTTCTGTGTTAATATTCAGAAGTCTATGGTCATTCTTCCTTTTTTGAGTGTGTATGTGTCCTGTTTTTCCTCTTTTGTAGGAGCTTCTCTTTGTACTTAATGATCTGAAATTTCTTATTGCTGTATCTTGCTATGTGTGGATGTAATTTCACCTAATATTCTGGTCACAGAGTGACTTTTTTTTTTTTTTTTAAGAGAGGGATAGGGAGAGCGATAGAGAGAATCTTAAGCAGATACCACAGAATCTGAAGCAGGGTTCGATCTCACAACCTTGAGATCATGACCCAAGCCAAAATCAAGAGTCTGATGCTTAGCCTACTGAGCCACCCAGGTTCCCCCAGAGTGGACCCAATCTGAAATTTCAGATCTTTATGTTCTGGGAAATGTTCTTGAATTATGTTGTTAAGGATTCCTCTCTTCTTTATTCTCTCTTATTAGAATGCTACTATTAGATCTCCTGAATTAATTCCCTAATTTTCTTATGTTTAATTTCCAATTTACTGTCCCTTTTCATGCTTGGAATATTCTCTTATCTCTCTAAGGATATCAGTGATTCTTTCTTCCCCCCTCTCTATGAATAGTCTTTGTTTTCTCCAACTTACTTTTTTTACTGGTTATTTATTTTTGTCCCAATCTTCCAAGCTAATGAATGCTCAGATGTCTGGTAATCTAGATAATATTTTAGAAAGTTTGATTATAACTGAGGGATTGGGAAGTCTGAATACTCACTGATTCCAGTAGCATGACCAACTACATTGGTTTGCCGGGGACTGCCCCAGTGTTAGCACTGAGAGTCCCATGCGCCAGGAAACTCCTCAGTTCCAGCTGAGGTCACCCTCGTTGGGACCATCTCTATGGGGTGAACTGTCTGGAAATGTTCACTGGGAGTCCAGTGCATTAGTTCTTTTCTTTCAAGTTGGAAGATTCCCCAGTGAATGCAATTCCCATTTCCTGCATGGAAAGGTCAAAGCCCCACTTGTGAACATTCTTGGGCTCTGGCTGGGGGAATGCAGCAGGGATTCTCAGCTTCCCAGATGAAAGTATCCTCCAACTCTCATTTCAGCTGCATCTGGTTGTTCCCATTCCCTATTTACTAAGTTCAGGCCATGCATCGCTTATTTTAAGACTATTTTAAATAGAGTGGTCAGAGAAGACCTTACTGAGAAGAGCCATTGAGCTGAAGAATATAAGGTAACTAGTGAGGAAGAGTTTTTCAGGAAAAGGGAAGAGCTAAAGGGTATGGTTATAGCATAGTGAGCTAGTGAGTAAAGGGGAGAATGGCCATGCTAATGTCATATGGAAAATATACTGTAGGGGGTCACGGGCAGAAGCAGGAAGTCCAGTTAGGAGGCTGTTGTACCAACCCAGTCCAGTCATGGCGGTGTCTTGGACCAGGGTGGTGGCCAACTTGTTGTGAGAAGTGGTTAGATTCTAGACATGTTTTTTTTGGATTTATTAATGGGTTCATTGTGAGGTCACAAAGAAAGACAAGAAGTGAGATGATTCCAAGGCTCTTGATCTGAACACCTGGAAGAATGGAATTGCCATTTACTGAGATGGGGGAGATTATGGGGAAGCAGGTTAGAGAAACACTTGAGTTTGCTTTCGCATGTGTTGGAGACACCTATGGAATGTATCCCAGAGTAGGTGGATATGTGAGTCCGGTGTTCAAGAGAGAGGTTGGAGATATAAATGCAGGAGATGGTACTTACGGTTATGAGATTGGGTGAGCTTGCCTAGAGAGTATTGTAGACTGAGAAGTGGATCAAAGATAGAACCTGCAGCACTTCACATTCAGAGGTCAAGGAGATAAGAGGAGGGACCAGCGAGGAATATAGAGAATCAAGAGAGAGAATTACAAGGAAGTTAACTGAAGCAATGTTTCAAGAGAGTGGTGAGTTGTGCCAAGCGCTGCTGAAAGAGCACTGTGATCCAGAGGCCTTTTGACCATCTGGTCCAGAGAGCTGGTGTCACAGCCTCCAAGAGCAAACCTGCTTTTTGCTGAGGTTGGAGGAGAGAGAGTCTGCCGGTTGTGCGAACAGGAGAGGAGATAATGCTTCTTAGATTTAAATAACTGCTTCTTAGACTTGCAAACGCTCTGCCTTATCCTAGTGCTTCCTTCCTTCACTCCACTTTTAAGCTGATGCCACCAATTTCTGAGCCTTTAAAGAATCCCATGATTCTTTACACTTTATTCTTCATACTTTTCCTCCACTGCCCGTTTCGAAGCCAACCTTCTCAGATGTGCTAAGTCATTTACTACTGAATAATTTACTACTTCCAAGCTTTGCAAATAAAATTGCTATTGTCTCCTCTTCTTTTACTCTACTTCTTGTGGATTTAAGCCTCTTAAAGAGATCCTTTTAGGGAAGGAGTAATATTAGATGCATGTGTCCAATCCATCTTCTTTGCCTGGAAGTCATGACCACCATTTTTAGTAGTGTGAAGTTGTCAACTGTTTGGATATAAATCATTTACTTAACCGTTCCACAATGTTTGGACATTTGGGCTGCTTCCAATGACATATAATACTATGCTATAAATCTTGCACATAACATTGTCCATGATTAGGGTTTTTTGCTCTGGATGGATTCCCAGAAATTCAATAACTGGGTTAAGAGATATTAGCATTTGATACAATAAAAGCAGTATGGTGAATGGTTCAGAGAAATCTCAGGAGTATGAGTCAGAGTGCTTTCATTTGGATCCTTGTTCTGCTGTTTACTAGCTGTGTGACCTTGGGCAAGCTTCTTAAACTCTCTGTGTTTCACTTCCCTCATCTGTCAAATAGGGGTAATAATAGTATTATTACTGAGGAGAATGGGGTATATTAACACATGTCAATTACTTACACAGTGATTAATACACATTAATATAGTCAATAAATATCCTTACTCCCATCATCATTATCACTATCTGACTCTTGATAAGTTGCCAGGTTGCTTTTCAAAAGGGGATCAACTTCAATGCCATCAGCAACATACAAGGATGCCATGTAAAAGTGACTGTGTAAAATCAAACACAGTCACTTTTTAAAAAAGTCTCTTAAACAACACTTTAATGAATTCTCTAGAGTTTTTGTAATAAAAACATGGACTAGGGGTGCCTGGGTGGCTCAATCAGTTAAGTGTCTGCCTTCAGCTCAGGTCATGATCCCAGGGTTCTGGGGTCAAGCCCCACATCAGGCTCCCTGCTCAGCAGGGGAGTCTGCTTTTCCCTCTCCCTCCCTCCCCACTTGTGCTCTCTCACTCTGTCTCTCAAATAAATAAATAAAATCACTTTTTAAAATTTAATTTAATTTTATTATGTTATGTTAGTCACCATACAATACATCATTAGTTTTTGATGTAGTGATCCACAATTCATTGTTTTCGTATAACACCCAGTGCTCCATGCAGTACGTGCTGTCCTTAATACCCATCACCAGGCTAACCCATCCCCCCACCCCCCACCCCTCTAAAACCCTCAGATTGTTTCTCAGAGTCCATAGTCTCTCATGGTTCATCTTTCCCTCCGATTTCCCACCCTTCATTTTTCCCTTCCTTCTCCTAATGTCCTCCATGCTATTCCTTATGTTCCACAAATAAGTGAAATCATATGATAATTGACTTTCTCTGCTTGACTTATTTCACTTAGCATAATCTCCTCCAGTCCCATCCATGTTGATGTAAAAGTTGGGTATTCATCTTTTCTGATGGCTGAGTAATATTCCACTATATATAGACCACATCTTCTTTATCCATTTGTCTGTTGAAGGGCATCTTGGCTCTTTCCACAGTTTGGCTATTGTGAACATTGCTGCTATGAACATTGGGTGCATATGGCCCTTCTTTTCACTACATCTGTGTCTTTGGGGTAAATACTCAGTAGTGCAATTGCTGGGTCATAGGGCAGCTTTATTTTTAATTTTTTGAGGCACCTCCCCATTGTTTTCCAGAGTGGCTGTACCAACTTGCATTCCCACCAACAGTGTAAGAGGTTTCCCTTTCTCCACAACCTCTCCAACATTTGTTGTTTCTTGCCTTATCAATTTTTGCCATTCTAACTGGTGTAAGGTGGTATCTCAATGCGGTTTTGATTTGAATTTCTCTGATGGCTAATGATGATGAACATTTTTTCGTGTGTCTGTTAGCCATTTGTGTGTCTTCTTTGGAAAAGTGTCTGTTCATGTCTTCTGCCCATTTTTTCACTTGATTATTGTTTTTTGGGTGTTGAGTTTGAGAAGTTCTTTATAGATCTTGGATACCAGCCCTTTATCTGTAGTGTCATTTGCAAATATCTTCTCCCATTCTGTGGGTTGCCTCTTTGTTTTGTTGACTGTTTCCTTTGCTGTGCAGAAGCTTTTTATCTTGATGAAGTCCCAAAAGTTCATTTTTGCTTTTGTTTCACTAGCCTTTGGAGATGTATCTTGAAAGAATTTGCTGTGGCCGATGTCAAAGAGGTACTGCTGATGTTCTCTTCTAGGATTTTGATGGATTCCTGTCTCACATTGAGGTCTTTCATCCATTTTGAGTTTATCTTTGTGTATGGTGTTAGAGAATGGTCGAGTTTCATTCAAAAGACTCCACCCCCAAATTACTAGAACTCATACAGCAATTCAGTAATATGACAGGATACAAAATCAATGCATAGAAATCAGTTGCTTTCTTATACACTAACAATGCAACTGTAGAAAGAGAAATTAGAGAAACTATTCCATTTACAATAGCACCAAAAAACATAAGATACCTCGGAATAAACCTAACCAAAGAGGCGAAGGATCTATACTCTAGGAACTACAGAACACTCATGAAAGAAATTGAAGACACAAAAAGATGGAAAAACATTCCATGCTCATGGATCAGAAGAATAAACATTGCTAAAATGTCTATGCTACCCAGAGCAGTCTATACCTTCAATGCCATCCCGATCAAAATTCCAATGACATTTTTCAAAGTGCTGGAACAAACAATCCTAAAATTTGTATGAAACCAGAAAAGACCCCGAATCATCAAGGAAATGTTGAAAAAGAAAAACAAAGCTGGGGGCATCATGTTGCCCGATTTCAAGCTATATTACAAAGCACTGATCACCAAAACAGCATGGTACTGGCACAAAAACAGACATATAGACTAATGGAACAGAATAGAGAGCCCAGATATGGACCCTCAACTTTATGGTCAAATAATCTGCGACAAAGCAGGAAAAAATATGCAATGGAAAAAAGACAGTCTCTTCAATAAATGGTGCTGGGAAAATTGGACAGCTACATGCAGAAAAATAAATAAAATCTTAAAAAAAACATGGACTATAGGACTACATTGCTAATGTTCCAGGCTATAAAAGGAAGATTGTTGCAAATTATTAGCAAATTCTGATATAAGGGTTTCAAAGTGGGTAAAGTCTTATCATTCATGAATTCAAGTTGAGCAAAATCAGTTATACCTTCTAGAAAGTGAGAAGGGAAAGGAGGAAAGAGAGAAAGAAAAAAACTATATTTAAGCCTACAGTGATTCTTTCTGACCATTCCACTTAATGAATGTGCATGATTTTGAGATGGAAATTTGGACCCGCTTTTCCTCAGTTGGTCTGAATTTTAATGTGCCTCTTCTAGTGAGAACATTTTGCTCCTATGGATTGTGATTCTAGAGTTTTAGAGTGTTTTTCATACCGTGCACCTCCTAGACCCAAGACAACACTGTTGGCCATTTTGAGAATATATCAATATTCTTAAGTGATGTTCATAGATAACTTTGAACATGTATGAGACGACTTAAATATCCAAAAGTTTGTGGGCAAAAATGCCACATCGTGTTTGGTCTGCAACTAAAATAAATATTGTCCAATATTTTTTTTTCTGTTTGAGGATTTTGATTTTACTACTAGCTAGGTGATTTTCACTGATGCTATGCACACTGTTCCTTCTGATCAGGACTCACTTCCCTTCTTTGTTTGCCTGGTAAATTTAGACCCATCCTTCAAGGCAGCTCAAGCCTGAAGCCTTCCTGGGCTCCTGTCCACACATCAGACCACTGTGTGTGGACCTCTAGGATAGCAGTTATAGTTATTGAGTCATAACTATATGACGATCCCCATTAGAGTGTGGGCTTCTCCATGATAGGGACTGTGTATTATTCATTATTGTAAACCCAGTGCCTAGTAAAATGCCTGGCACTTAGTAGACATTTAACAAATATTGTTGAGTGAGTGGATGAAGAATGGAAAATGAGGTAGAGGAACCATGTATAAAGAGTTATCACCATATTCAAGGAAAGAATATAAGAATGAAAATTGGCCCATAGGAGCATTAATAACTACCAGTTATCAAAGATCTGTATTCCAATAACTTCACATGCATTATACTCTTCCTCAGAAATTCTTCATGTATCACCTTACTTATTTTACAGATAAAGGAAAATTAACCTCAGAGAAGTCAAGTGACCTGTCCGGAGTACCATGACTAGTAAGGCAATAGCAAGGATTTCAACCCAGTTTGTGCATTTCCACTATTGTCTCCTGCTTCTCTGATTCAGTCCTGTCAGAAGTAGAAGAGAGATCAGGTAGGATGATTAAAAGCATCCACCAAATATTAGGAGGTTATTGGGACCCTCACTGATTTCAAGGGTACATCCTTATGTGTCCAACTTTATTTCTAGAAATAAAGTTCCTGATCACAAAGTGCATTGTCAGAATGTATCTCTCACTCACAGAAGTGCCACTGAGTGTCCTTCAAGAAACCACTAGGTCCCAAAAAGGAAGCCCAAGTTCACTGTGGAGAAGTGGGTCATGACATTGTTCAAGGGACTCAGGCCTAGCCTGGGACTCATTCTCAGGGATAATTAGGAGACATGTCCTTGCATCAAGCTGGATGTGAGACTCTGGAGACAGGCCCCTGAACAGAACTTTCTGGAGGGGAGTAGGGGGTGACAGGGCAAGGAATGTGCATTGGGGGAGGGACATGTGTCATCCTTGAGATGAACTCCCAAGATTGATGACAGCAGGAAAAGCTGATCTCTGAGCTAGTGAGAACTATTTACGTAGCACTGGGACAATGACTAAAGTCCACTTGCTTGCTGGATTAAAATATTATGCTGATGCAGTGCTAAATGGAGGCTTTCTAAGCGTGAGTCATGATGACAAACCACTGTAACAAGATATATTGAAACACTCACCCTCCCATACTCAAAGTCACTGTTGGCTATGATGGTTCCAAAATTTAAAATCTCTGCAGATCCTTTATCTATAACCTTACTAAATCAAATGTAGCAGGGTGATCTTGGCTATACTTATATGGAAGGTAGACCTCAGGAAAAAGAGTGCTTCCCCCAGGACCCCCAACCAGCCATAAGCTGATAGGGATGAAGACCTCCTTTTTAATGAAGGGAGATAGGAGAGGCCAGGGTATGGGCAGGGATGTGGGAGAGAGATGGATAGAAGAGACCACAAAAGAAGAGTCGGTGTCCGGTTCCCAGCCCAGCCCACACCAGGGACCATGTTTAACCCTCTGAAAGGGGGTCTGCAGGCAGAAACCGGGAGACTTAGAGGAATTTCATGAGGCTTAGGGCCCAAGCAGTTCTGCTTCAGAGTCCAGGTGACAAAGCACAACAGAGTAAGGAAGAGGGGCACCAATGCCACGAAACTCTGTTATCCTGAAGCTCAGCACAACCACTGTGAATGGGGCAGCC
Source organism: Neomonachus schauinslandi (assembly GCF_002201575.2). NCBI lineage: Eukaryota > Metazoa > Chordata > Mammalia > Carnivora > Phocidae > Neomonachus > Neomonachus schauinslandi. The sequence continues at coordinate 58,418,349 of NC_058405.1, read as the reverse complement.
TCCAGGGGGAGGGGTGGCAGTGGGAACCACTGGACACTGTGTTCTATTCTCTCCGAGGGCCCGGCAGCTGTGACTGCGTAAAGGGGCCCCATTGCAGGCAGCACACCCTGCTGAGCAGGCTGGGGTGGAAAAGCATGGAGGTACTTGCTCCTGAGCATCTGGCTGGACGTGAAGAAGATACCCATTCAGAATCCCAAAGAAATGGGAAGGCTGTGTTTTGGAGGGGGTGGGGGGAGATCAGGGCCTACAGTTACACAGTTAATGTCAATGTGATTCCCTGTGAGCCCACAGACTGGTGAGATCTGGGAACATGGAAGCGACATCAGTACAGAAAGGAGGGGGTTAAGAATATGTGCAAGCCTTTCAGTGGATGCAGGAGCTCTGCTGATAGATGGCTAGGATGAAAATAATAACGAGGCCCTGTATTTTTACAGTGCTATACATTTTAGAATGCACTTGCACTTGCGCATGCTTTCTCTACTTGAGTTCTCCCACAAGTTTACAAGGGGTAGATGGGACCCCCATTTTGCAGATGGGGAAACTGAGGCAAAGAGTAACAGTGTCTAAGTCCACCCAACTTGCACGCACCAGCACTGGGGCTTGGACCTCAGTTTGTACCCTTCCACATCCAGTGCTCTTTCTACTAGATGAAGCCACTGCACCGCACAACTGGAATGGCAGCCTGGAGTTGTGCCACACACAGCCGGTGTGCCTCACCAAGGCAGCCATGCCCCCAGGCTACTTGGTGCCATGAGAATGCAAGAACTGCTGCTTGTGCCCTCAGCATTGCTGGCCCCCTCCACTAGAGGTGGGCGCTGTCTACCGGAACTTGGGCAGAATCTGGCCTGCGCCTGGGATTTCACTGCAAAGTCAACGCAAAAGGAAGACTCTCATAACTAAACAGTTGCAAAATTTTGCCAGTTTATAATCAGAAAACATTGAGAATATTTATGGAAATGGCTGGTGAGGGTACCAGACCAAGGGGTAAAGAACATAAGTTTAGATCAGGCTGAATTGATCCATAGGTATCACTTAACAGAGACTCCGGATTCAGTCTACTAGTTTAAGTAGCTGGGAGTGTTCCTAAAGGTGTTTCATTGGTTGACCAAAACTTCACTTTAATGATGGTCTTCATTTATTGAAGTGGAGAATCCAGAAATTCTTCAATATAATATAGAGTAAGGAAGCCAAAGGCTTGTGAAATAAGCATGTTGGAGGAGATTTGCAGTGTGTGACCAGCTCATAAACACCCTCAATAGTCTCTATAAGTGACTACTTCACTGGTTTTTTTGTGTATACCAAAATCACCTGCAAGGCTTATTAAACCACAGATAGATGGCTGGACCCCATTCCCAGTTTCTGATTCGTGTTGATGGGATCCAAGAATTTGCATTTCTAAATAGTAACTACCCAGGTTATGTTGATGCTGCTGGTCCAGGGACACTTTGAGAACCATTGATTTAATTGATCTTGAGTCCTGAGAGCCAGTATAAATAAGCAGACCATAAAGATATTACTTAATTTGTAAACCCCCCAAACTCTAAGAATTATGAACAAAGGCTTTATTTTAGCCACTACAGCAAAGTCACTCTCTCCCACCCTATTCCCAAGTTGAGTCAATGTAAACACTAGAGTCCCTTGAATAGACATAGGCTGGGACTACTTACGGAAGGACCATGTAATCATCTGATACATACTTTATTGTATCTCATCCTGTGGCTTCTCCAAAGGGTCCCTGTGGTCACTTACTAGAAGACGAGTTACCTAGTCTATTCAGGACATTAGACATTGTCTCTGAGCAACATTTATTTCCAGGGACCCAGATGACACTCTAATGCACAGACAGCATGGAGGCTCCTCAGGGTCATGTGGTAAATGGAGATTTAACCTAAGTTCTACCTCTTAGAAAGCTCAGTGAGACCCCATAGTTATTTCCCTAGTTTATTAGTATATCACTGGTATAGATTTACTCAGCAATCTTCAGAATTCCCCCATTGGATCCTTGACCCATGGAACAACTTTTATTCTAGTTGGAAGGATCAATTTAGAAACCCTGGGTTCTCCACTTGCCTACTAAAACAGTAAATCCAAAGCAATGCTTCATCCTTGGTAAAACTGAAGACATAAATACCATCATTATGGATCTGAAAAGATATAGGGACAGGATTACTTTCACATCCCCGTTTGAGTGCCATTTTGGCCAGTATTAAAAATGGATGGATTTTGGATCATGAGAGTAGTTTGTTGTAAGCTTAATCGGGGAATAATTATAATGGCAACTAGATGTGTTTTTTTTGTTAAAGATTTTTATCTACTTATTTGACAGAGACACAGCGAGAGAGGGAGCACAAGCAGTGGGAGTGGGAGAGGGAGAAGCAGGCTTCCCGCCAAGCAGGGAGCCTGATGTGGGGCTCAATCCCAGGGCCCTGGGATCATGACCTGAGCCGAAGGCAGGCACTTAATGACTGAGCCACCCAGGTGCCCCTAGATGTGGTCTTTTTATGAAAGCAAATAATACACAACCCTTGGCATTGGCACACAGCTGTTGATCTTGATCCCGCAACACATCCACACAGAAAATACCCGAAGTAGTTTGCTTTCACCTAGCAGGGACAGCAGTATACCTTCAGTATGCTGCCTCAGGTTTACATCACCTCGCTGTCCGTGGGCCACAAGACAGTACGCAGGGACCTTGATCATCTCATCATCTCACAGAAGAACATGCTCATGAGATAAATACCTTGGGAGCAGAAAGTTGCTGGAACTTGATATGCATTGCTGTGCCTGAGCATGCCAGATAGCAGAAGATAAACACCATGAAAACACTAGGCTTGGTATCTCAGAGAAATTTTTTGAGGGTCTGAGGCACGTTGGGATAACCTTACAAACCAAAGACCTGTTGTGGCATCTTGCAACCCCTACCACTAAGGAAGAAGAAAATGCTCAGTGGAAGTGTTTGGATTTTATAGAAAATTTATATACCACTTTTGGGTATTCTGCTTCTACCCAGGTGAAAGGCAAGCAGCTTTGCATGGACCCCGGAGGAAGAGACTTGTCTCCAGCTGGTCAAGGTTGTAGTGACTGAGCAACAACACTCAAAGCATTTGTGACAGATTGTGATGTCGAACGAAGCTTATAAAAGTCCCAAAGGGATTATCAAGGAGGTGATCCCTAAGGTTTTAGAGGAAGTAAAGGCGCTATTCACCTTCGAATAATATCTCTGGGCTTGCTGGTAGGCCCTGTCAGAGACCAATGGTGGGACGGTGGGAAACCACATAGCTCTTTTGGATTCTACTGCCTTCCATACAGTATCATGTTTATCTTTTAACCATTTTTCCTCTTCTCTCTCTCTTCCCCCCCATTGTTTTGTATGGGATGAGTTGGTAGTAGTTCCTTTACGCTCAAGTCCATAGAATATACAGATATTAAAGAATATCAATACAGATATTTCTTTTCTAGAAATAAAAGAGGAATAAAATAAATAAAGAAGAGGAAAGCCCTCATTCAGAGATCCAGGGCATGAGCTGGGTGCAGTACCTGATGAGATTTGAGGAAAGGAGGGAGAAATAGTATAATTACAGGACGGAAGGTTTCATTTTGCTAGGCAGGAGCATTCAGGGTGAAGGAGACTGTTAATGTGGGACAGTCAAAGTGGCGGACTGTGGTGGGCATTTGTTACTCCTACTCACAGTAGCTCAGACTCCTTAGTGCTTCTCTGTGCAAAGTACAGACCTACTATCCAGTGGCTGAAGGGGAGTGTCTTCACCATACCTGTTCTGAGGCATGACCCGGGGCCTTGCACTTGGCTGTGTACCCACATTTGATTCTATAGCCATTCATGATTCCTAATGTTATCCCATATAATTCTATAAATACCTTTTCTACAATCATTTTCTACTGCATCTGAGAACCCTAACCAATGCTCTCAATAAAATGTCCTTCCAGCCACCATAGTAAAGAAAGAGGATTCCTTAGGTAATGGATAGGAGCATTCCTGTTACTGTAGAGGAATACCCCCCATTGTATATTTAATAATTGACATTCTGATTTCAACATTGGTCTCTTGTATGTTTGGTTAGCATGAGTCCATCCCTGCTGATCCAGACACACTGGTAAGATCCAGTAACTTTGTGACAGCCAACCATGAGGTTCTGTCTTAGTGGTTACCATGGATCCCCTCTGGTCTCTATCTCTTTCCCCCTCGACTCAGAAATTCTGCAACTATCCACCTCCTAGAGCTCACATCTCTATAGTCTGTTCACACACATTTCCTCATTTATTCCCCTTCAACAGGGCAGGATGCATTTTTATCTTTAGAGATTAAAAAAAAAATTAAAGTTAAGGGAAACATTTAACCAGCTAGAGATTAAAAAAAAGAAAACCCTTAAAGTTAAAAGAAGATATATTCAACCAGCTAGTAAGAACCAGAACTCAGGTCTTTAGACTCCTAGACCAGCCGACTACAGAGTGCTCTGCCCCATTTACCTAATCCAGGGGAGCCACAGAGATAGAGGAGCACCCTTGTAGCAGCTAATGCCATCCATACCCATCAACAAACACCCATGGAAATCATGGGAGAGACTCAAGGGAGTGTAAATCATTTCTAGGTGCCTTGAGCTCGGTTTCTACACCTTGTGCTTTCTGCTTATTTTGTTTTGTTTGTGTATGTGTTATTTTGAGCTCCTAAGTTGTCTTGCTGTGGGGTCCAGTGTCTTTACCTCTCATTCTCAAGTAACTTCACAACCGACAGGCAGATTCACAGAAATATGAACGTGGTGTTCACCAGACTGTCGTGCACACAGAGCCCATGTGTGATGTGGGAGATTTTACTCTTTCCAGAAGGTGGAACAGGGAGCACAGAGGCAAGCTGGTCCAAAGGGGTTCTGTGTCGGCTAGTGAGAGACTTTTTCATCTCTTCACAGATGACTTAATGCCAAGTAGACATTAGCAAGTTATACAGATCACCACAGGAACAAAATTCTTATGAAGATAAATTTTTCACGGAAAGGACCCTTTTCTGAGACTGCAGAAAAGGGGTCTAAACCTTCTAGACTGTTCAGTTTCGTGCTGTGCATATCCACAGTTTCATCTCTTTTAAGTTTGCTTTCAACTCCTACCATATGAGTTTGTTCTAGGGCCCACCTCAGTCTTTTAAACTGAATTTAATTAATTTACATTGCCATGTCATCTGAGGTTCACCAACAGACCCTACTGTTTACGTTACTCCTTCAGATGCTTAGAAACCTCAAATATTTCTTTTCTTATTTTGCTCTTTGCATAGCAAGTGAGAATCTAGGCTTTTTATGTTGTTGCTACCCCAAAACCAAAATAATTAGGTTTCCATGGTACATGAACTATTATTCATTCCCTAAAGAGGACAAATCAAGGTATTTTGGCAGCTTTTCACCCTTACTGTTCCCTCTCCATGGTGGTATTCATTCATTCATTCATTCACATATTCATTTAATTGGCATATATTAATCTTCTGTTAAAGACTCAGCGCTTTATATAAATACCATTAAATGTGTTTTCAAACTAAACATGACCCCTTCTCTTTTTTTTAAAGATTTATTTATTTATTTATTTGAGAGAGAGAGCATGAGAGGGAGGGGCAGAGGGAGAGAGAATCTCAAGCAGACTCCATGCTAAGTGTGGAGGCTGACACGGAGCTTGATCTCACAACACTGAGATCATGACCTGAGCCAAAATCAAGAGTTGGACACTTAACTGACTGAGCCACCCAGGCATCCCGACATGACCCCTTCTAATTAGGAGCTTACCACCTAGTTGGGTTGTGGAACAACCCATATTATTATAGAGTATAATGTAATTATATAAACACGTCCATATGTGTTCTGAGAAATATAAATTTTGCATGCCTTTACATAATATAAAGAGTACATCCTTTTAATTTTTAAGAAAGATGCAGAATTTCCTCACTTGACTGAATTCTTGAAGATCTAGAACAGGCTCAGTTGTTTGAACTACTTACTAACTGCTACCAACAGTTGTTAACATGCATTAGCCACAAGTTGTTATCATGCTTTAGCCACAAGTTCTCTGTTAAAAGGCCTGGGGGGCCCAGGACTTTCTAACTCAGCTTGTGGTCCCCCCACATTCTTGCTAACTGCCCTGACTCTCTTCCTTTCAACCAGCACTAGGAAAGCAAACTCCCAATCATTTGGCAGAAAGTGACAGAAGGAGAGCTCACCATAGAACCTCATCTGCATTGAATGCAGCAAAACCACATGTTTTTTTTTTTTTTTTCCAATCCAAGGGGAGTAACTTTCTTCCTTCTAAAGAGAGAAGGACTAGGGGCGCCTGGGTGGCTCAGTCAGTTAGCGTCTGCCTTCGGCTCAGTTCATGATCCCAGGGTCCTGGGATCGAGCCCCACGTCAGACTCCCTGCTCAGCAGGGAGCCTGCTTCTCCCTCTCCTTCCCACTCATGCTCTGTTACTATTTCTGTCTGTCTCTCTCTCTCTCTCAAATAAATAAATAAAATCTTTAAAAAAATAAAAAGGAAAAGACTCATCTTTGTAGGCGAATCCATTAAGACTCTTCTTTGGTATCTTCTGGATGAATTTCTTTTCTACTTGTACATTAAATACTAGCGCTTCTCTTTTTTTTTTTTTTTTTTTTTTTTTTTTTTTTAATTTTTTTTTTTTTTTTTTTTAAGATTTTATTTATTTGCGAGAGAGACAATGAGAGACAGAGAGCATGAGAGGGAGGAGGGTCAGAGGGAGAAGCAGACTCCCTGCGGAGCAGGGAGCCCGACGCGGGACTCGATCCCGGGACTCCAGGATCATGACCTGAGCCGAAGGCAGTCAATATTATTATTTTTTTTTTTTAAAGATTTTTTATTTATTTATTTGAGACAGAGAGAATGAGAGAGACAGAGAGCACATGAGAGCGGGGAGGGTCAGAGGGAGGAGCAGACTCCCTGCAGAGCAGGGAGCCCGATGCGGGACTCGATCCCGGGACTCCAGGATCATGACCTGAGCCAAAGGCAGTCGCTTAACCAACTGAGCCACCCAGGCGCCCCTACTAGCGCTTCTCTTTAACACAGAAGTTTCAGCCTGCAGTTTAGATAAATTTGCTCCTGATACACACTAATACTTTGAGCTCTCTGAAACTGATGTGGGTAGAAATGGAAAGATTATATATTCATGTTTGAAGATTTTAACTACAAGCTTTAGATTAAAAAAAATTTATAAGTTTAAACAGAGCCTCTAAGGAGCCTAATATATTCTCCTCCAATATTATGGGTAATAAATTACTTTTATTTCTGACCTCATCAACCCATCTTTTTCCTTTCCTCAAAGTTCAAGTTAAACCATGGGGTATGTAAATGGGCTGTGGTTTACCACTTGAGCCTGTGTTTTTTTCCTAGGGTTGACTCATCTAGCAAGACTAAATTGTTTCAGATCTGGGGCCTGTTTTTTCATACAAGAAAATCTGTTCATTTTTATGTCTCCCTAAAAATGCTGATCAAATTCAGATAGGGCCCTCGACTGTCAGGCTTTTCTTGCAAATGACCTCAGCTGTTAGAGGCTGGTATATTCTATCTAGCACATGCCACAGTTCCAATAAAGTTGAAGTCTGTCTGTGTCTGTCTTCTATCATCTATCTACTTTTGTTTGTCCATACATCTTTCCATTCTCTACTCAAATAAGTTTTGATCGTTCACCAAGGCTTGCCAAGCATAGTGTTGGGCACAAAGCTTTGTAGATGAGTAACACGGAAACAGAGGTAATAGTGTAATCAAAGAGATGGACAGGTAAACACACTAATTACAATACAGAGGACGCGTGTGTTTTTAAGCATTTTACCCTTACATTTATAGTACTGAGAATGGTGCCTAGCCCAGACGAGGCACTCCAATCCTCGTTGACCAAATTGGATGAATAAATCACAGAGGCTAGCTAGTGCAGTTGGAGCAGAGTGAGTGAGAAGGCAAGCCATGGATGAGGGTGGAGAGCATTCAGGGTGGGGTCTGGGCAGTGTGAGGCCCTGTAAGGACTTTGCTTTTGCTCTGAGAAAGACAGGAAGCCATAGAAGACTTTGGGCAGAGAAGGTACACCTGGGTGGCTCAGTTGGTTGAGCATCCACTCTTAATTTGTGCTCAGGCTATCATCTCATGGGTCATGGGACTGAGGCCTGCACTGAGCCCAACTGGAGTCCAGAGCGAGGAGCCTGCTTGGGATTCTTTCCCTCTGCCCCTCCCCCAACTCATACTCTCTCTCTCTCTCTCAAATAAATAAATAAATCTTAAAAAAGAAGATGAAGAGGGGCGCCTGGGTGGCTCAGTCGTTAAGCGTCTGCCTTTGGCTCAGGTCATGATCTCAGGGTCCTGGGATCGAGCCCCGCATCGGGCTCCCTGCTCTGCAGGAAGCCTGCTTCTCCCTCTCCCACTCCCCCTGCTTGTGTTCCCTCTCTCACTGTGTCTCTCTCTGTCAAATAAATAAAATCTTTAAAAAAAAAAGAAGAAGAAGAAGCTTTGGGCAGAGGAGTGTCATGATCTGACTTAAATTTGAGAAGGATCTCTCTGGCTGCTACCAGGAGAACAGACTGCGGGGGCCACAGCCAGAAACAGCGAGAATTACTGCAATAATCCAGAGGAGAGATGATGAGGCTTAAACCAGAGGAGGAGGCAGTCAGCAGTGGTCAAATCTGGATGTATTTTGAAAGTAAGGCTGACGAGATTTGCTGATGGGTCTGTGTAGGCTGGGAAAGGAAGAGAGGAAAGAGTCAAGAATGGCTCTGAGCTGTTTGGCCTGAGAAGCCAGAAGGATGATGTCCCCCAGCCCCAATATCTACCAACTAACTCCTTACTTTCTTACTTTCTTGAGGTTTCTGTTTAAGTATTCCTTTATCAGAGAGGCTTTCCCTGACCATGTGTAGCAATGATTAGGGCTATTCTCATATATTTGGTTCTCTCTCCTCTCAGGAAGATGGTAGGTTTGCTCTTTCATGTCCTTTTTAACTGAGGTGTGATTATGTGACTCATTTTGGCCAATGAAATGTGAGGAGATAGAACTTGCCATTTTTCACGTGAAACCCTTAAAGGTTGGTGTATGCTTTTTCTCATTTTCCTCAGCCTCTGCCAGGGCAATTAGAAATGCTTACTTGGGCCTATCCTCAGAGTGAGGAATGTGAAGCTAAGCCCCAGCTGACCTTCAGTGGTCACGTGGCATGAGCTAGAAGCAAATCTTATAAACCAATCAAATTGCAGGGGGTTGTTTGTTATTGCAACATAACATGTCCTGTCCTGACTCATACATCATCCGAAATAAAATGGCACCCTCAACCTGTTCCCCAGGTCCCCATCCCCCTTACTTTTACTACCTCCTAACATAGCATATATCGATTTCTTTCTTTTGTCCATAATTCTCCCCTACCTGTCATTTGATTGAATACTCCATGAAGACAGACCTGCTCTGATGTGCTCACTGCTATGTCCAGCACTTAGACAGTGTCTGGTTTATAGCTGGTGCTAAGGAAACACTTGTTCTGTGAATGAATAAAATCTGGGAATATCAGGGAGCACTTTACAAAACAGAGAGCACTGAAGCTATATCTCAAAGGATTCACAGGAGTGTGCCAAGGGGAGGAAATGGCCCATGGAAAGACCTGGCATGTCCAGGGGACTCTAAGAAGTTCACTATCATTAGAATGTAGGACAAGCAAAGACAGCTGTGCAAGGAATTAGCACTGGGGGAGATGGAGTGATGGAAGGTGAGACTGGAGAGACAGGTTGGATCTAGTTTATGAAGGACCTTCTATGCCCTAATAATACTAATACACTTGGACTTTATTTTTTGAGTAATGAAGAGCCAATGGAGTATTTAAATCAGGGAGCTACAAGATCAGTTTTGATTGTGCTTGAACAAATTACTTTCAGGGAGCAATCTCTGCTCAACCGACCTTCTCATTTCTTTTTGACCACATTCGTCCATTTCTCCCCCCAACAAGTGTTTTCTACTTGCTATGAGCAACGTACTGTGTAAGGTGCATGAGGAACAAACAGCAGCAAAAGACACTCCTTGCCTTAAAATGAGCTTCCTTAACGTGGCATTCAAAATTAACAAACACAAACCATGTGAGCAAATCCTGCACTGGGGTCTGTGGCTTCTGTGACCTTTTCTTTCCAACAGCATATCCACGCCTGTCCCACATATCAACCTTAAATTCTCTAAAGTTCCTTCACCATTTCACACCACTTTCTTCTGAGAGAAACCATCATTGTCACTGTCATTGTTATCGTAACCATCATGTCATCATCACAAAACAGCAAGGGGTAACATTTGCACAACACTTCATAGTTTACAGATCACTTTGGTATACACTATCTCATTCAATCCCTACAGGAACTCTATGAAGTATTAATATCTCCACCTTATAGATGAAAAAGCAAAACCCAACAAAACACTGGGTTCTGAGAACTATAACTTACCCAAAGTCACTTAATCAGAAAGGCCCTGGAATCCAGGTCACATGGAATAGGGAGAAGTAAGAAGTGGTCCAGAAGTGGTTTTTAATTTGTAGTTTCCCACTTCATTTGTTTCTCTCTCTGGACAGCAATACTTTCCTGAGCATCTGTGATGTTTCCGACACTGACTTGGGGCTGCAGTTCATAGTGGTGAAGGAAGCACATGGTCTCTGCTCTCTTTCAACTTAGTAGAGCTTACAGTCTAGCTCACACCACAATCCACCACTGCTGATGGATCGGTGAGGGAGGGAGGCCTTCCTTTACTAGTCCGTGGCCAGAATGGGCACCTCACCATGGTTTCTGCACCCCGCAGCGGCCCCCTCTTTAGTTGCTGTGCTGTTTCATTCTGGATGAGCACAAACAAGTTGGGTTCTGATGTCCCTGCCCTTGTCCTGCCTCACGGCTACTAGACAGCCGCCCTGTCTTGCTGACAGGGAACATAAAGCTGCCTGACCCTCAGATACCCTAAATGTTCTAGGCAAGAGGGAGAAGCTTCTCAGAAAGTCTGTGTCCCATGTCCCTTTCCTCCCCTCCCTTCTCTGTTGCCTGAGCACTGGAGTCTTGGCAACCTCTAGGGCTAATCTGCAGCCAGCCAAGGGACAGAGCTCAGTCAGAGACTAGAAGCACCACACCCTTGTCATTCTGCAGGAAGAGCCCCACCTGAATGCATTTTGCAGTTGTTGTTTTTTTTTCCTTACAAATGTCAGCAAGCCTAGTTCACTGAGCTAACCCCCAGGGTTCCTATTTATAACCCTGCTATATCTTGCTCCTTCTCCCGTCCTCCTGCTCTTTTATCCAGGGCTGGGTTGCCCAGATGGCCCTACATCCAGTAGGTGCTCAATACACAGTCTTTATCACTGACTTTCCCTGATCCCCTTGGGGATGTCTGCAGGTAATGGTAGCCTGCAGGAGGCTTACTCCCCTGCTATTAGGATACCACCTAATCCCCAAACAGGAATAAACAGGTTCTAACCATGGACTGGACCTTGGATCAGAAAGGTTGAATCAACAATGGCCGACCAGGCCTGAATTAGCAGTACTGCAGTACATGTGGACTAGTGACCTTAAATGACAACAACAAAAGGGACCTGTGGGTGTCCTTGGTTGGGGGAGCAGGGGGTTCTCCTTGTCCTCACAACTCATGCTCTCTCACTTTCCATTTGATCTGTTTACTGACTTTCAGGTGGCCTCAAGCTGGGAACTGGGAACTCAGCTGGACAGCTCCTGGCAGGGAAGGTGACAGAAGTTTTTGTGGGGTTCAGAGTGTGCCTTTGTCTCGTTCTGCCCCCAGTGTTCCCTCCCTCCAGCTACCCATCGCCTTTGCCAGTGGGGTTAACCTTGAACACCTGAAAATTCTACCTCCCTAAATCTGCGCCCAATAGAAACAAAATGATTCCAGACATAGAGAGCAAGGTGGAAAAAAACAATAGAGCTACCATATGATCCAGCAATTGCACTACTGGGTATTTACCCCAAAGATACAAAAGTAGGGATCCGAAAGGGTACATGTACCCTGATGTTTATAGCAGCAATGTCCACAATAGCCAAACTGTGGAAAGAGCCAAGATGTCCATCGACAGATGAATGGATAAAGAAGATGTGGTATATATATACGATGGAATATTATGCAGCCATCAAAAGGAATGAGATCTTGCCATTTGCAACGACGTGGATGGAACTGGAGGGTATTATGTTGAGTGAAATAAGTCAAACAGAGAAAGACATGTATCATATGATCTCACTGATATGAGGAATTCTTAATCGCAGGAAACAAACTGAGGGTTGCTGGAGTGGGGGGTGGGGTGGGAGGGATGGGGTGACTGGGTGATAGACACTGGGGAGGGTATGTGCTCTGGTAAGCGCTGTGAATTGTGCAAGACTGTTGAATCTCAGATCTGTACCTCTGAAACAAATAATGCAATATATGTTAAGGAAAAAAAAAGAAGAAGAAGGTGGTAGCGGGAGGGGAAGAATGAAGCGGGGGAAATCGGAGGGGTAGACGAACCATGAGAGACGATGGACTCTG